>NC_047023.1:45325627-45411948 GCF_902652985.1 Pecten maximus | reverse complement strand
CTTCATCTAGAACATTCAGCTTTAACCTACCGTGTCACTTAATACGAATTGTTACATCAAAAACAAAATAATCAGTGAAAACATCGCCGAATTCCTTCCTCAGAACACCATTTTTTAAGCTGCTCCCTCAGCCTGTCCAGATTCCACATTTACAAGGTCATGCGTTTACATAATCGCCTATCGCCAGGTGCACTTTTGGGGGCCATCTCTGCATGCATTTTGTCCAGAAAACGTGTCGGCTCGTTGAAGAGTTTCGTCTTATTTACGATTATTTGAAGAGTTTCGTCAAATGAACGATGATTTATAATCATAAACTTGAGAATTGAAAAAGGGGGAGGGGTGGGGGGGGGGGGGAGTGGATTAGCATTCTTTTGTCACAAAGTAGAACAAAATGCTTATCTACATGATTAACTTTTGTACATTTGCTGAAATCAACGAACAAAAAGAAAAGTATATCGCGAATTAGACCGGCGATGTTTTACACCGATTATTGTGTTTTGGATGTAACAATTCGTATTGAGTGACATGTATAGTATGCGCCGTGTCAGTTTAAACAGATGTTTTTTTCCGTCGATTGAAGTGTGATGGGGTGCCGTTTCGCTCGTGGCGGAGTTGTCTACCTTGTACTTTCCACAGTACACATACCATTGCGATATTTAAATAATATTAAAATTCACATTTTCTATTCAAACACCTGTAATGACACCGATAATCATGGAAAAGTGTCGTTCGCCTTTGTGGGTTATGTGAACAAAATACATTATAAAAACTTCAGAGATCAGAAGTTATCAGGTACACAATATTTTAATGTCATCATGACACAGTGAAATGAAAAACGGTCTTTAATGTGACGATGGAGTTAATTTAATCATATAACTACAAATCCTCCACATGCCACCTCTTCCAGTTATCATATCAAAACTTTTTATATCAACTCATCGTCATTAGCAGACCGACAACACCTAATCCAATCGATGGTAGGTATGAATCAACGTATTGACTTAACATGTATTTATATCAAACTTAATCATTATATGTTCATTTATATTATACATGCGTAAATATTTTCTGTGTAGCTGTTTAATTCTACTAGTGCCAAATACTTGCTACATAAGCGATATTTTCTATGAAAAGTCGCGGACGTTCTCAGGGCCTGTATGGACGTCTGCTTGACCACGCAAACTACCGGGCGCTATTCTTTGTTTTAATATAGAAACATTTTAATCCCCCAAAACATGAATACATTGGACGGCTGCCAAGGTTGGGGCCTTGGGGCAGCCTTCAAAAATACACAACTGACACATCTTATACATCTCATACTCTCTCACATAAACATTACCACTGAACAATAACACAAAAAAACTTAACACATTCTCTCACCCAGTCGCCTATCAATAAATGATCAATAGTTAACAGTTTTTGAAGTTTCCTCTATATTTATATATATTATATATAAAATCATGAATTATTTCATCCTAGGAAACAAATTCCAGACACATAGAATGAAATAAACAAATGCAAATATATTGGCTAGAATGAAGTTAACCCATGGTCAGGTAACAAGTATGAATATAAATGTGCTACTTATATTTATTTACATCTTTATACTTTGTTATGAAACACAATATTTAATGATGAAATGCTGAAAATTGTCTTATTGTATACACATGTACACATGTATAGTATTTCATTTTAATGTTAACTTAAGTTATTGAGAAAACAATCGCTGGAAGTCTTCCCATGTTCGAATAAAAACTTGCAATTTATTTTGTTTTTGTGCAATTGTTTTATGTATTTTGTACATTTTTGTCATGTATGCTTTTTATTCAATGATATGTATGTCGGAATTTTTTCTTGGTGTAAGATATATGTAGTCTTTTGAGTACTAAATTTTGGCGATCTTTATACGGACCCGCCAAATCGCCAAATTAAAGCCCCGCTAAAATTTCCCGTTATACGATATATCATTATGAAATTGTTTGGAGTTTTTTTTGTTTTTGATCAGTTGTTGAAATACCGAATAGAATGTTCTTGATATTTAGGTTAGATTTATACGTGTTTTTTTAAATACCCAAAATTTAATGTTCCTCCAGATTGTTGCAACTATCGCAGTTACAAAGTATGGTATAGACTAGTTACAAAGATTGCAAGTGTCTATTGGAGTTTTGTTTATTAATTTTAGAGAGTAGTTTGTTGTGAGTATGCTGCTCTGTAGCCTGAACTGAAATTAATGTATTTATATCTTTTGTAGTGGAGATTGGTATTATAATTACTGTTTTCAAACTTCTGGTCTATATTGCTTTGTTTTTTCCCCATTTTACTTCTGCTGTCTTCCTTGAGATATTTGTTTTGTTTAATGTTTTATACATAGCTTGGCTTCCCTTATTGTTTCTAAGTAGCATCTGTATGTGGAAGGTATAAATGGTCTATTAAATGGCTCTGTTAATGGTATTGTTAAATTTTTCGTTCAACATTAATGTTGTATTGCCTGACCCCTCTAAACAATAAGAAATTATTTTACTGTAATCTGAATATGTTCTAAAATTCTTAAAACTTAAAGAGTACATGATGTACAATCTTCGAAGAAGATCACATACATTTTTAACACCTTTCTTATGCCATTGCGTTCAAAAAATATATATTTGAAATAAACAATTGTGCCATAAAGGATTTATTTTCCTGAGTATTATATATCAGTCTACTGTAAATTACTGACAATGCTATGGTTGTCACTATACCTGGGTATTACACATCAGTCTACTGTAAATTACTGACAATGCTATGGTTGTCACTATACCTGGTTATTACATGTCAGTCTACTGTAAATTACTGACAATGCTATTGTTGTCACTATACCTGGTTATTACACGTCAGTCTACTGTAAATTACTGACAATGCTATGGTTGTCACTATACATGGGTATTACACGTTAGTCTACTGTAAATTACTGACAATGCTATGGTTGTCACTATACCTGGGTATTACACGTCAGTCTACTGTAAATTACTGACAATGCTATGGTTGTCACTATACCTGGTTATTACACGTCAGTCTACTGTAAATTACTGACAATGCTATGTTTGTCACTATACCTGGGTATTACACGTCAGTCTACTGTAAATTACTGACAATGCTATGGTTGTCACTATACCTGGGTATTACACGTCAGTCTACTGTAAATTACTGACAATGCTATGGTTGTCACTATACCTGGGTATTACACCTCAGTCTACTGTAAATTACTGACAATGCTATGGTTGTCACTGTACCTGGTTATTACACGTCAGTCTACTGTAAATTACTGACAATGCTATGGTTGTCACTATACCTGGGTATTACACGTCAGTCTACTGTAAATTACTGACAATGCTATGGTTGTCACTGTACCTGGTTATTAAACATTAAAGGGTGTAAACATAGGGTTCAAATTGACTGAAATTTCAAAATTCTTCCATTCAAGATCCAAATCTGGTAGAGTCAAATACTCTTTATAGATGTGGAAGGGTCTTAAGTTGCTTTACCTAAATTATGAATTTTATAATTCGGGTGTCTCGCGTAACCCTTTATGGAGAAGGCAAACTTTTAATCTATATTGGGAAATCATCATTTAAATATCATTTGTTGATTTGCTATCGGAAATAATTCAAACATTGTCAGAGTTATCAGTACGAGATGGTAATTTGATAGTATGCTTGTCTGACCACCAGGGGCTGATATACGGGGCGATAAATTGATCAAATTGATTGAAATATATTAGAAGTCACGTGACCGTTAAAGCCCATAGGCCTAGTGCAATTTTTAACAAATTCGTTGTACATTAATAAATGAAATTTCCTGATCGTACTGATTATACTATTTCACAAACGTAAGGCCGTGTGACAATATTAATATGTTATTATATTTGGTATGAATACTAAAATATGTAGATGACTTTAATTGATACAAAATAAGAGCATTTTTTTAAAATGAGGAAATTATATAAGAGATTGTCAATTATTCCGATAAGCTAGTATGATGAGTGCCTCCTTTCGGTCACTCTCGCGAGCTAAGTTCCATGTGAACCTGGCTGTATTGAAGGATATATACAAACTAAAACGCAAACATATTTATTCATTGTATACGATACTAAAATATTTGATATTACATTAATTTAATGTGACATGCTAATGATGTCATCCCATGTATTTGGCATTATGTTAATGTGACGTCAGATATTGCTATTTTGTTTCCTTCTGGAGGTTTCATCGTATTGTCAGATAGACCCGAAAGCGTTATTACTCATATGAATTGGAAAGAAAAGTTTTATGTTTTGTTTTATTGATTTTCAGCGTGTAAATGGAAGTGCCAATAATACAGTACATCCAGAAAAATCGACGGAATCAACCACAAATTTTGTTACGAACAATTCAACGATGGACATGTTTCTGCGGACGAAGGAACCAATCGCACGACTAATGCGCACGCAGTCGATGATTTTAGAGCGTGTTGAGGACAGTTTGAACAAAAATAACGTTGTCGACAATGTAGAGGATGAATGGCACCAGTTAGCACGTGTCCTGGACAGAGTTTTTCTCATTCTGTATGTTACCATATCTATAATCACGTCTTCAGTATTTCTCGGAATAATGGCCAGTAACTCCTGACATCACTTGACTTCCGTGTTGAAATTACTGTACGAAATTGACAAATTTCTGCACGCTTTCGCCAATATATCACTATCGCCATTTTACCCTAACAAGCAGATTGCCTATTTAACCATGTGGCGAAAATTAAACGTCAGATGTAATCACACCTACAGGCGCTTGCATAAAAATGTAATTTTATCATATGGCAGTGGTATGTGTACTTTGGAAAGTACACGGTTGGCAACTCCGTCAGGAGCGAAACGGCACCCAACCACACTTCAATCGACTAAAAAACACAATTATTCAAAATGCCACGGCGCATACTATTTACTACCTTCATCTATAATATTCAGCCTTAACCTACCGTGTCACTTAATACGAATTGTTACATCAAAAACAAAATAATCAGTGAAAACATCGCCGAATTCCTTCCTCAGAACACCATTTTTTAAGCTGCTCCCTCAGCCTGTCCAGATTCCACATTTACAAGGTCATGCGTTTACATAATCGCCTATCGCCAGGTGCACTTTTTGAGGTCATCTCTGCATGCATTTTGTCCAGAAAACGTGTCGGCTCGTTGAAGAGTTTCGTGTTATTTACGATTATTTGAAGAGTTTCGTCAAATGAACGATGATTTATAATCATAAACTTGAGAATTGAAAAAGGGGGAGGGGTGGGGGGGGGGGGGGAGTGGATTAGCATTCTTTTGTCACAAAGTAGAACAAAATGCTTATCTACATGATTAACTTTTGTACATTTGCTGAAATCAACGAACAAAAAGAAAAGTATATCGCGAATTAGACCGGCGATGTTTTACACCGATTATTGTGTTTTGGATGTAACAATTCGTATTGAGTGACATGTATAGTATGCGCCGTGTCAGTTTAAACAGATGTTTTTTTCCGTCGATTGAAGTGTGATGGGGTGCCGTTTCGCTCGTGGCGGAGTTGTCTACCTTGTACTTTCCACAGTACACATACCATTGCGATATTTAAATAATATTAAAATTCACATTTTCTATTCAAACACCTGTAATGACACCGATAATCATGGAAAAGTGTCGTTCGCCTTTGTGGGTTACGTGAACAAAATACATTATAAAAACTTCAGAGATCAGAAGTTATCAGGTACACAATATTTTAATGTCATCATGACACAGTGAAATGAAAAACGGTCTTTAATGTGACGATGGAGTTAGTTTAATCCTATAACTACAAATCCTCCACATGCCACCTCTTCCAGTTATCATATCAAAACTTTTTATATCAACTCATCGTCATTAGCAGACCGACAACACCTAATCCAATCGATGGTAGGTATGAATCAACGTATTGACTTAACATGTATTTATATCAAACTTAATCATTATATGTTCATTTATATTATACATGCGTAAATATTTTCTGTGTAGCTGTTTAATTCTACTAGTGCCAAATACTTGCTACATAAGCGATATTTTCTATGAAAAGTCGCGGACGTTCTCAGGGCCTGTATGGACGTCTGCTCGACCACGCAAACTACCGGGCGCTATTCTTTGTTTTAATATAGAAACATTTTAATCCCCCAAAACATGAATACATTGGACGGCTGCCAAGGTTGGGGCCTTGGGGCAGCCTTCAAAAATACACAACTGACACATCTTATACATCTCATACTCTCTCACATTAACATTACCACTGAACAATAACACAAAAAAACTTAACACATTCTCTCACCCAGTCGCCTATCAATAAATGATCAATAGTTAACAGTTTTCGAAGTTTCCTCTATATTTATATATATTATATATAAAATCATGAATTATTTCATCCTAGGAAACAAATTCCAGACACATAGAATGAAATAAACAAATGCAAATATATTGGCTAGAATGAAGTTAACCCATGGTCAGGTAACAAGTATGAATATACATGTGCTACTTATATTTATTTACATCTTTATACTTTGTTATGAAACACAAGATTTAATGATGAAATGCTGAAAATTGTCTTATTGTATACACATGTACACATGTATAGTATTTCATTTTAATGTTAACTTAAGTTATTGAGAAAACAATCGCTGGAAGTCTTCCCATGTTTGAATAAAAACTTGCAATTTATTTTGTTTTTGTGCAATTGTTTTATGTATTTTGTACATTTTTGTCATGTATGCTTTTTATTCAATGATATGTATGTCGGAATTTTTTCTTGGTGTAAGATATATGTAGTCTTTTGAGTACTAAATTTTGGCGATCTTTATACGGACCCGCCAAATCGCCAAATTAAAGCCCCGCTAAAATTTCCCGTTATACGATATATCATTATGAAATTGTTTGGAGTTTTTTTTGTTTTTGATCAGTTGTTGAAATACCGAATAGAATTTTCTTGATATTTAGGTTAGATTTATACGTGTTTTTTTAAATACCCAAAATTTAATGTTCCTCCAGATTGTTGTAACTATCGCAGTTACAAAGTATGGTATAGACTAGTTACAAAGATTGCAAGTGTCTATTGGAGTTTTGTTTATTAATTTTAGAGAGTAGTTTGTTTTGAGTATGCTTTTGTAGTGGAGATTGGTATTATAATTACTGTTTTCAAACTTCTGGTCTATATTGCTTTGTTTTTTCCCCATTTTACTTCTGCTGTCTTCCTTGAGATATTTGTTTTGTTTAATGTTTTATACATAGCTTGGCTTCCCTTATTGTTTCTAAGTAGCATCTGTATGTGGAAGGTATAAATGGTCTATTAAATGGCTCTGTTAATGGTATTGTTATATTTTTCGTTCAACATTAATGTTGTATTGCCTGACCCCTCTAAACAATAAGAAATTATTTTACTGTAATCTGAATATGTTCTAAAATTCTTAAAACTTAAAGAGTACATGATGTACAATCTTCGATGAAGATCACATACATTTTTAACACCTTTCTTATGCCATTGCGTTCAAAAAATATATATTTGAAATAAACAATTGTGCCATAAAGGATTTATTTTCCTGAGTATTATATATCAGTCTACTGTAAATTACTGACAATGCTATGGTTGTCACTATACCTGGGTATTACACGTCAGTCTACTGTAAATTACTGACAATGCTATGGTTGTCACTATACCTGGGTATTACACGTCAGTCTACTGTAAATTACTGACAATGCTATGGTTGTCACTATACCTGGGTATTACACGTCAGTCTACTGTAAATTACTGACAATGCTATGGTTGTCACTATACATGGGTATTACACGTTAGTCTACTGTAAATTACTGACAATGCTATGGTTGTCACTATACCTGGGTATTACACGTCAGTCTACTGTAAATTACTGACAATGCTATGGTTGTCACTATACCTGGTTATTACACGTCAGTCTACTGTAAATTACTGACAATGCTATGTTTGTCACTATACCTGGGTATTACACGTCAGTCTACTGTAAATTACTGACAATGCTATGGTTGTCACTATACCTGGGTATTATATATCAGTCTACTGTAAATTACTGACAATGCTATGGTTGTCACTATACCAAGGTATTACACGTCAGTCTACTGTAAATTACTGACAATGATATGGTTGTCACTATGCCTGGGTATTACACGTCAGTCTACTGTAAATTACTGGCAATGCTACGGTTGTCACTATACCTGGGTATTACACATCAGTCTACTGTAAATTACTGACAATGCTATGGTTGTCACTATACCTGGGTATTACACGTCAGTCTACTGTAAATTACTTACAATGCTATGGTTGTCACTATACCTGGGTATTACACATCAGTCTACTGTAAATTACTGACAATGCTATGGTTGTCACTATACCTGGTTATTACATGTCAGTCTACTGTAAATTACTGACAATGCTATTGTTGTCACTATACCTGGTTATTACACATCAGTCTACTGTAAATTACTGACAATGCTATGGTTGTCACTATACATGGGTATTACACGTTAGTCTACTGTAAATTACTGACAATGCTATGGTTGTCACTATACCTGGGTATTACACGTCAGTCTACTGTAAATTACTGACAATGCTATGGTTGTCACTATACCTGGTTATTACACGTCAGTCTACTGTAAATTACTGACAATGCTATGTTTGTCACTATACCTGGGTATTACACGTCAGTCTACTGTAAATTACTGACAATGCTATGGTTGTCACTATACCTGGGTATTACACGTCAGTCTACTGTAAATTACTGACAATGCTATGGTTGTCACTATACCTGGTTATTACACGTCAGTCTACTGTAAATTACTGACAATGCTATGGTTGTCACTATACCTGGGTATTACACGTTAGTCTACTGTAAATTACTGACAATGCTATGGTTGTCACTATACCTGGGTATTACACGTTAGTCTACTGTAAATTACTGACAATGCTATGGTTGTCACTATACCTGGTTATTACACGTCAGTCTACTGTAAATTACTGACAATGCTATGGTTGTCACTATACATGGGTATTACACGTTAGTCTACTGTAAATTACTGACAATGCTATGGTTGTCACTATACCTGGGTATTACACGTCAGTCTACTGTAAATTACTGACAATGCTATGGTTGTCACTATACCTGGGTATTACACCTCAGTCTACTGTAAATTACTGACAATGCTATGGTTGTCACTATACCTGGTTATTACACGTCAGTCTACTGTAAATTACTGACAATGCTATGGTTGTCACTATACCTGGGTATTACACATCAGTCTACTGTAAATTACTGACAATGCTATGGTTGTCACTATACCTGGGTATTACACGTCAGTCTACTGTAAATTACTGACAATGCTATGGTTGTCACTATACCTGGGTATTACACATCAGTCTACTGTAAATTACTGACAATGCTATGGTTGTCACTATACCTGGTTATTACACCTCAGTCTACTGTAAATTACTGACAATGCTATGGTTGTCACTATGCGTGGTTAGTACACATCAGTCTAGTGTAAATTACTGACAATGCTATGGTTGTCACTATACCTGGGTATTACAGGTCAGTCTACTGTAAATTACTGACAATGCTATGGTTGTCACTATACCTGGGTATTATATATCAGTCTACTGTAAATTACTGACAATGCTATGGTTGTCACTATACCTGGGTATTACACGTCAGTCTACTGTACATTACTGACAATGCTATGGTTGTCACTATACCCGGGTATTACACGTCAGTCTACTGTAAATTACTGATAATGCTATGGTTGTCACTATACCTGGGTATTACACGTCAGTCTACTGTAAATTACTGACAATGCTATGGTTGTCACTATACCTGGGTATTATATATCAGTCTACTGTAAATTACTGACAATGCTATGGTTGTCACTATACCAAGGTATTACACGTCAGTCTACTGTAAATTACTGACAATGATATGGTTGTCACTATGCCTGGGTATTACACGTCAGTCTACTGTAAATTACTGACAATGCTACGGTTGTCACTATACCTGGGTATTACACATCAGTCTACTGTAAATTACTGACAATGCTATGGTTGTCACTATACCTGGGTATTACACGTCAGTCTACTGTAAATTACTAACAATGCTATGGTTGTCACTATACCTGGGTATTACACGACAGTCTACTGTAAATTACTGACAATGCTACGGTTGTCACTATACCTGGTTATTACACGTCAGTCTACTGTAAATTACTGACAATGCTACGGTTGTCACTTTACCTGGGTATTACACCTCAGTCTACTGTAAATTACTGACAATGCTATGGTTGTCACTATACCTGGTTATTACACCTCAGTCTACTGTAAATTACTGACAATGCTATGGTTGTCACTATACCTGGGTATTACACGTCAGTCTATTGTAAATTACTGACAATGCTATGGTTGTCACTGTACCTGGTTATTACACGTCAGTCTACTGTAAATTACTGACAATGCTATGGTTGTCACTATACCTGGGTATTACACGTCAGTCTACTGTAAATTACTGACAATGCTATGGTTGTCACTATACCTGGTCATTACACCTCAGTCTACTGTAAATTACTGACAATGCTATGGTTGTCACTATACCAAGGTATTACACATCAGTCTACTGTAAATTACTGACAATGCTATGGTTGTCACTATACCTGGGTATTACACGTTAGTCTACTGTAAATTACTGACAATGCTATGGTTGTCACTGTACCTGGCTATTACACGTCAGTCTACTGTAAATTACTGACAATGCTATGGTTGTCACTATACCTGGGTATTACACCTCAGTCTACTGTAAATTACTGACAATGTTATGGTTGTCACTATACCTGGGTATTACACGTCAGTCTACTGTAAATTACAGACAATGCTATGGTTGTCACTATACCTGGGTATTACACGTCAGTCTACTGTAAATTTCTGACAATGCTATGGTTGTCACTCTACCTGGTTATTACACGCCAGTCTACTGTAAATTACTGACAATGCTATGGTTGTCACTATACCTGGGTATTACACATCAGTCTACTGTAAATTACTGACAATGCTATGGTTGTCACTATACCTGGTTATTACATATCAGTCTACTGTAAATTACTAACAATGCTATGGTTGTCACTATACCTGGGTATTACACCTCAGTCTACTGTAAATTACTGACAATGCTATGGTTGTCACTGTACCTGGTTATTACACGTCAGTCTACTGTACATTACTGACAATGCTATGGTTGTCACTATACCCGGGTATTACACGTCAGTCTACTGTAAATTACTGACAATGCTATGGTTGTCACTATACCTGGTTATTACACATTAGTCTACTGTAAATTACTGACAATGCTATGGTTGTCACTATACCTGGGTATTACACCTCAGTCTACTGTAAATTACTGACAATGCTATGGTTGTCACTGTACCTGGTTATTACACGTCAGTCTACTGTAAATTACTGACAATGCTATGGTTGTCACTATACCTGGGTATTACACGTCAGTCTACTGTAAATTACTGACAATGCTATGGTTGTCACTGTACCTGGTTATTACACGTCAGTCTACTGTAAATTATTGACAATGCTATGGTTGTCACTATACCTGGTTATTACACCTCAGTCTACTGTAAATTACTCACAATGCTATGGTTGTCACTATACCCGGTTATTACACCTCAGTCTACTCTAAATTACTGACAATGCTATGGTTGTCACTATACCTGGGTATTACATGTCAGTCTACTGTAAATTACTGACAATGTTATGGTTGTCACTATACCTGGGTATTACACGTCAGTCTACTGTAAATTACTGACAATGCTATGGTTGTCACTATACCTGGGTATTACACGTCAGTCTACTGTAAATTTCTGACAATGCTATGGTTGTCACTATACCTGGTTATTACACGCCAGTCTACTGTAAATTACTGACAATGCTATGGTTGTCACTATACCTGGGTATTACACATCAGTCTACTGTAAATTACTGACAATGCTATGGTTGTCACTATACCTGGTTATTACATATCAGTCTACTGTAAATTACTGACAATGCTATTGTTGTCACTATACCTGGGTATTACACCTCAGTCTACTGTAAATTACTGACAATGCTATGGTTGTCACTGTACCTGGTTATTACACGTCAGTCTACTGTAAATTACTGACAATGCTATGGTTGTCACTATACCTGGGTATTACACGTCAGTCTACTGTAAATTACTGACAATGCTATGGTTGTCACTGTACCTGGTTATTACATATCAGTCTACTGTACATTACTGACAATGCTATGGTTGTCACTGTACCTGGTTATTACACGTCAGTCTACTGTAAATTACTGACAATGCTATGGTTGTCACTATACCTGGGTATTACACGTCAGTCTACTGTAAATTACTGACAATGCTATGGTTGTCACTGTACCTGGTTATTACATATCAGTCTACTGTACATTACTGACAATGCTATGGTTGTCACTATACCTGGTTATTACATATCAGTCTACTGTACATTACTGACAATGCTATGGTTGTCACTATACCCGGGTATTACACGTCAGTCTACTGTAAATTACTGACAATGCTATGGTTGTCACTATACCTGGTTATTACACATCAGTCTACTGTAAATTACTGACAATGCTATGGTTGTCACTATACCTGGGTATTACACCTCAGTCTACTGTATATTACTGACAATGCTATGGTTGTCACTGTACCTGGTTATTACACGTCAGTCTACTGTAAATTACTGACAATGCTATGGTTGTCACTATACCTGGGTATTACACGTCAGTCTACTGTAAATTACTGACAATGCTATGGTTGTCACTGTACCTGGTTATTACACGTCAGTCTACTGTAAATTACTGACAATGCTATGGTTGTCACTATACCCGGTTATTACACCTCAGTCTACTCTAAATTACTGACAATGCTATGGTTGTCACTATACCTGGGTATTACATGTCAGTCTACTGTAAATCACTGACAATGCTATGGTTGTCACTATACCTGGGTATTACACGTCAGTCTACTGTAAATTACTGACAATGCTATGGTTGTCACTATACCTGGTTATTACACGTCAGTCTACTGTAAATTACTGACAATGCTATGGTTGTCACTATACCTGGGTATTACACCTCAGTCTACTGTAAATTACTGACAATGCTATGTTTGTCACTATACCTGGGTATTACACGTCAGTCTACTGTAAATTACTGACAATGCTATGGTTGTCACTATACCTGGGTATTACACGTCAGTCTACTGTAAATTACTGACAATGCTATGGTTGTCACTATACCTGGGTATTACACATCAGTCTACTGTAAATTACTGACAATGCTATGGTTGTCACTATACCAAGGTATTACACGTCAGTCTACTGTAAATTACTGACAATGCTATGGTTGTCACTATACCTGGGTATTACAAGTCAGTCTACTGTAAATTACTGACAATGCTATGGTTGTCACTATACCTGGTTATTACACGTCAGTCTACTGTAAATTACTGACAATGCTATGGTTGTCACTATACCTGGGTATTACACGTCAGTCTACTGTAAATTACTGACAATGCTATGGTTGTCACTATACCTGGGTATTACACGTTAGTCTACTGTAAATTACTAACAATGCTATGGTTGTCACTATACCAAGGTATTACACGTCAGTCTACTGTAAATTACTGATAATGCTATGGTTGTCACTATACCTGGATATTACACGTCAGTCTACTGTAAATTACTGACACTGCTATGGTTGTCACTATACCTGGGTATTACACGTCAGTCTACTGTAAATTACTGACAATGCTATGGTTGTCACTTTACCTGGTTATTACACGTCAGTCTACTATAAATTACTGACGGATTATATTCTACCCTTTAGATATAGATTTGATACGAGAATTTACATTACGTGTTTGAATTGTTAACTGTGTTTTAATTCTCCACGCACCAATACAAACAACACGGATTACATCGGGCGACTGTATGGACGAAGGGACTTGATGTGAACCCAGTTGCCAATGGCTTTAAAAAAACCACTGGTTCTAGAGTGGCGATTTAATTATGAAAACATATTTGCAGCGCTATTACTTAAATATTGGCGGAGAGTGTAACATTACATATGGCCGGCAAAAATTGATGATGTGATTGATTGTGTTTTATGCTTCAGACGCTTAACAAATTTGGTATATCGATTTCCACATAGGCATCCAATTATACAGGGTTTGGTTGAGGTCTAATGACGTCATATCACAAACATTCGATAAGAAAATTACTTTGGAAAACATTATTTTATATAAATGTACATATAGAAGTGGAGTATTGCCGCTGTAATTAAATTTCATTTGATTATATTGGTATAAAGCACTTGTAATGGTACAAAAAATATAATTCCCCTACAATACACTTGCAATAACAATATAATAATGTTGCAATAATAATACGATACCATTACAATACCAATATGATACCGTTACAATTATAATAGTACGCCAGTATCCATGGCTATAAAAAATATATTTAAAATGTAAAAATACTATGCGTTTGAAAAAAATGCTTCAAATTCACAATAACAAATACAGTAATAAACATTATACTTTTACAATAACAAATATTTCAAGTGTATAATAAAAACAGACTACATCTTTACTATGAAAAATATTATACCTTTAAAGTAAAACTGCTTTAACTTATTTTATTTATATTTTACGTTTACAATAAAAATACTATATTTTTATAATGAAGATGCTATTTTATGTCACAGTAAAAGCGCGATACCATTCCAATAAAAACGCTTTAACATTACATTAAAAATAATACACCTTAACAAAAAACATAGTATACGTTACATTAACAATCATATATCTTAACAGCTAAAAAAATATACCTTGACAATAAAAATATTATACCAATACAAATAAAAAAATGACCTTTAGAATAAAAAAATATACCTGTACAAAAAACTGATATATATTTACAATGAAAATACCATACCTTAACAATAAAAATACCATACCTTAACAATAAAAATACTTTACTTTTACAGTAATGATAGTACACCTTTACATCGAAAATATTATACCTTTACAATAAAAATATTATACATTTATAATGAAAATACTGCATCTGCACAATAAAATTATTATTGTTTTACAATAGAAATATCACACCTTTACAATAAAAATCATATACCTTTGCTATAACGATACTATACCTTCACAATGTAATAATTACACCCTTACATTGAAACTATTATACCTGTACAATAACGATATCTCATCTTCACGATAGCAATACTTTATCTTTACACTACATACAGTATTAATGCCTTTACAATGCAAAAACTTTACCTGTATAATAAACAAACGGTATCATAACAATAAAAATATGATATATTTGCAATACAAACACTTTAGCTTTACAATAACGATATCATGCCTTTACAATACAAATAATATACCTTCATAATAGCTCTAACATCTGTCAGGACCTGGTCAGGACATGGCAGTCAAAGTTGTTAAGATGCAGAAAATTAACAACACTTTGTTGGCTCCCCTTCCTTAACACCCTCACCAATTTCCAGCTTAATGACACCAGTGGAACTAGAGAAGAAGTTTACAAATGTGTTTTACAATATGGCTGCAACGGCGGTCATCTTGGATTTCTAACAGATCTGCAAAATAGCAACACCTGGTCAGGGCCATATCATGATCTTTTCTGGTAAATTAGAGCTGAATCCCACTAATGTAACTTGAGAAGAAGTTTGAAATAGGTGTTGTTCTGGAAAACCATGATTGCGCAATCATGTTACAAAAAGGCCGCCGTGGATGCCATATCAAAGTTTTTATGTAGCTGAAAAATACCAACAATTTGTTGACTTCCCTTCCTGAACGTTCTCACCAATTTCCAGCTCAATGACACCAGTCCAGTAGAACTAGAGAAGAAGTTTACAAATGTGTTTTACAATATGGCTGCAACGGCGGTCATTTTGGATTTCTAACAGATCTGCAAAATAGCAACACCTGTTCAGGGCCATATCATGATCTTTTCTGGTAAATTAGAGCTGAATCCCACTAATGTAACTTGAGAAGAAGTTTGAAATAGGTGTTGTTCTGGAAAACCATGATTGCGCAATCATGTTACAAAAAGGCCGCCGTGGATGCCATATCAAAGTTTTTATGTGGCTGAAAAATAACAACACTTTGTTGACTTCCCTTCCTGAACGTTCTCACCAATTTCCAGCTCAATGACACAAGTGAAACTGGAGAAAAAGTTTAAAATGTGTCGGCCATCTTGGATTTCTGACCGACCCGAAAAGTAACTACACTTGGTCAGAAGCGTCTCAAGTTCATTTCAGACAAGGTTCAGCTCAATACAACTGTTTGAATTTGACATGAAGTTTGAAAAGTGTTTTTCAAGATGGCTGCCATGGCGGCTTTCATGGATAAATAATTGACCTGAAAAATAACAACACTTGGTCAGGACCATTTCAGAATCATTGCAGGTAAGTTAGAGCTGAATCCCATTGGTGGAACTTGAGAAGAAGTTTGAAATATGTGTTGTTCAGGAAAACCATGATTGCGCAATCAGCGGCCATGTCAAAGTTTTTATGAGGCTTAAAAATAACAACACTTTGTTGGCTCCCCATTCTTTACACCCTCACCAATTTCCAGCTCAATAGCACCTGTGTTTTTCAAGATGGCTGCCATGAAGGCCATCATGGATTTCAGACCGACCCGAAAAGTAACAATACCTGGTTAGGACCATCACAAGAGATCATTTCAAGCAAGGTTCAGCTCAATCGCACTGTTTTAATTTGAGAAATAGTTTGAAATGTGAAAAGTTTACGCACGGAGGACGGAGGACGGCGTATGGCTGGCAGCGGATGGCTGACGGCAGATGACGACGGACGAAGCAGATGATTTTAAGTCATCCTTGACCCTTCGGGTCAGATGATCTAATAAAAATCAGGTTTGATCCTAGTCACATCATATCAAATCATATGGTCAACATCAATACAAATCAGGTTTGATCTTAGTCACTCCATATAAAATTCTACGGTCAACATTGATAAAAATCATGTTTGATCCTAGTAATACCATATCAAATCCTACGGTCAACATCAATAAAAATCAGGTTTGATCTTAGTCACTCCATATAAAATTCTACGGTCAACATTGATAAAAATCAGGTTTGATCCTAGTCACACCATCAAAAGTCATACGGTCAGCAGTAATAAGAATCAGCTTAGATACTAGTCACACCATAACATGTCACACAGTCAACATAGATACCAATCAGGTTTGAACCTTATTACACCATATCAAATCCTAAAGTTAACATTAATAAAAGTCAGGATTGATCCTAGTCACACCATTACAAATCCTACGGTCAACAGTAATAAAAATTAGCTTAAATCCTAGTCCCACCATATCAAATCCTACAGTCAACATAAATAAGAATAAGCTTTTATCCTAGTCACTCCATAATAAATCGTACAGTCAACATAAATAAAAAAAAAACCAGCTTTGAATCTAGCCACATCATTAAAAATCATACAGTCAATGTAAATAAAAATCAGCTTTGATCCTAGTCACAACAAAACAAATCCTACGGACAGCATAAATAAAAAATATGTTTGACCGTAGCAACGCTCTTAATGATACATACCGTCGATGTATGCATGAAGACGATGGAAATCTACTGGACATATGACTAAAATACGCCGACAACAATCCACCCGGACGTAGATTTAAAGCTGAAAAATAAGTCCCCGTAACTTAACAGTAATGTCAAAACTTCAACAAAGCGCCACATTCTAATAGGAGTAACAATAAATATATAAATATATTCGTATTTATATCATTTCCTAGTTAATAAATTACCCGGGCTCTTTAAGATCTTGGTAAAATAATACATTGAAGAGCGTGTGTTGAAATAGAAATAAATATTCCACTCTGTATAAAATGTACGTGAGATTCGATTTTCCATAATACGTTGGTTTGTGTAGATTAATATACTGGAGCGGGATTAGATTTGAGTTAATGAGTAACCATGGATTTCAGTTAATGAGTAACCATGGATTTCAGTTAATGAGTAACTATGGATTTCAGTTAATGAGTAGCCATGGATTTCAGTTAATGAGTAACCATGGATTTCAGTTAATGAGTAGCCATGGATTTCAGTTAATGAGTAGCCATGGATTTCAGTTACTGAGTAACCATGGATTTCAGTTACTGAGTAACCATGGATTTCAGTTAATGAGTAACCATGGATTTCAGTTAATGAGTTACCATGGATTTCAGTTAATGAGTAACCATGGATTTCAGTTACTGAGGAACCATGGATTTCAGTTAATGAGGAACCATGGATTTCAGTTAATGAGTAGCCATGGATTTCAGTTAATGAGTAGCCATGGATTTCAATTAATGAGTAACCATGTATTTCAGTTAATGAGTAATTATAGATTTGTTTCAATGGGTAACCATGGAATTGAGTTGATGAGTAATCATGGAATTGAAGTGGTGCTATCAAACTCTCTGGTTCTGCTATATAGAATCGATTTTAATTTATGAAATAGTGAAGCCAATTGTATGTCTTAATATGAATTCGTGTATTTGTAAAATGTAAACATAAAAGAAGCTACGGCCAACACTCTATGACTGGCCCAGTGTTCTAGTGATTATTATTTACAATGAATACGTCATTTAATCTCGAGGAAGGTATTGATCTCCGCTCTACAGACTAGTCCTTGTTGATACAATACCACTATCTGTCCGAAGCAAGTTATTGTGAATGGATGAAAAACGTCGATTGGCTTCTATGAAAGTGGTTCAACAGAAGAAAGCGTGACCTGAATGATACAATAGCAATCAATAGGAAGTAAAATGATATACGACGTTGACTTTATCATTATGACCTTTTAATAACGTTGGCAGATCTAGACGGAGACTGTAAAAACTTTATAAATGCAAGGTAAGTAAAACTTTTCTACTTTTCTACTATTTATGAATGAACTGGAAATAGTTATTACAGTACATTGAAGATCAAAAGCCAGTGGTCTGTACTATTACAAAGATTAACGTTAATGAGTTTCAATCAGACTAACGTTTCATTTGGAATTACATGTAGATAGCCAGAATATCACAAAAACAACTGTAGAGTTACGTTTGTTTCTAATATTTGTTTTACTTAATTCGGACCTGACAATAAATGATTTATATCGAAGCGAACAAAACCATTGTATGTGACTTTATCATTGAATAAGTATAGATTACATTTGCAGTTGCATGGGTCTAATATTGGATGAGATTGTTAGATATCGTGTGATACTTCCAAGCATGTGTATTAACTGACTCTCTTTATTACTACAAATTACTTTCCATTCGTTCTACGACTTGTTGGTTTATTTGATCGTGGTCTAGATTCCTTAGCATCTTAATAAAATACAAAATGTCAATATGTTCCTGATCAGAAGATTAATATGATTCCATCGTTACATATTTAATGTCTAGGTTTTGTCTCTTTTTGTTGGAAGTGATGTCAAAGCGATTCAAATGATGTCCTCTCTAGTTATCGCTGTTTATAATTATAAAACTTAATAATCTTGACCATTAGTGGACATATTTAAGAGAGCGCATCAATGAAGAAGTTGGATGACAAAAACAACTCAGAATATGTATTTAGTCAATATGCGGATGATTCAACACTAATATCATTAGAAAAAAAGTATATTCTTGATCGAAACCTTTGGAGAATGTTCTGGATTGAAGGTAAACTTTAACAAAACTCAAGCTGTATGTATTGGGACAAAACGGGGCCGCGGAGAGGGTATCAAAACAACACCAAAAATGTATTGGAATGACAGTGGTAAATTCAGGCTATTAGAAATTTTAGATGATTCATCAAACATATAATATATAAATATTTTTGATACCAATTTCACTGAAAATATAAAACAATAGAGAATATCTTATCTAATTGGGATTTCAGGAATTTATCAATCATTGGTAAAGTGACGGTGTAGCATGATATTTTGGATTATGCTGAAATGACCCCGGGTCAAAATACCATTATGGCAAAACCTGTTCACATTAATTTCATGAAATTCAATAATCTTATTAGGCTATTCCAAGAGGATGGAAGAGATCGGTCAATGACTACAGACAGAATATTGAAATTATTGTACATAGCAACTTAAATAAAGTTAAAAGTATCGAAAAACTACAAAAAAAATAAGATTATTTCAAAGGTGACAGAATGCCCTGTTAAATCTCATGAGAAATGGTATACCTTGTTAGATATATCTCTATGCAGAAACGAGTAGGGGAATATAGAATTACACATTAAGTATTTTTTAGTAATACAATGTTACTGAAAATGTAAGTTCTTGAACATGGAGAGTGCAGTTTTTGCAGTAGAGCACCAGAAACAATATGCCATCTCTTTTGGGATTGTCACATATCCAATCATTATGGACAAGTCCTATTAACTCTCTTTATCAATGTTATAGTATATGGCTAGAAAGAAAACCTTACTCTTTCCTACTTGGTGTCACTAGTGACAACCAACTAATGGGTCTTTATATAGTAATTCTTTTGATTAAGAAATAAATACATGTCTCTACAAAGACAATACACACACATTCTAAATTGGGAAAGTTGTAAAACCTTTATTAATAATTATGGAAGTTTATATCTATATTCGGTTTACAATCTTCTAGTCAATATGGATCGAAAAACCCGACATAAGTGGGAAAGAATCAGATCTATCCTTGTCTAAATCCAATAATTCCAATAATTCCAATAATAATCTTGTCCGATATCACGTTAGATCAAATATGTTTTTTTCTGTAAAACATATATACGGGTTAGGTTTAGGATTAGAGTAATACATATATACGGTTTAGGGTTAGAGTAAAACATATTTATAGATAAGGTTGAGGGTTAGAGTAAAACATATTAATGGGTTTGGTTTACGGTTAGGGTAAAACATTTATACGGATTAGGTTTAGTGTTAGAGTAAAACATATCTACGGGTTTGGTTTAGGGTTAGAGTAAAACATATCTACGGGTTTGGTTTACCGTTAAGGAAAACATATTAATGGGTTAGGTTGAGGGTTAGAGTAAGACATATTAATGGGTTTGGTTTACGGTTAGAGTAAAACATATTTATGGTTAGGTTTAGGGTTAGAGTAAAACATATTATGGTCTAGGTTTACGGTTAGAGTAAAACATATTTATGGGTTTGGTTTAGGGTTAGAGTAAAACATATTATGGGTTAGGTTTAGGGTTAGAGTAAAACATATTTATGGGTTAGGTTTAGGGTTAGAGTAAAACATATTTATGGGTTAGCTTTAGGGTTAGAGTAAAACAATTATGGTAGGGGAGTAAAACATATGTTAGTTAGGGTTAGAGTAAAACATATTTATAGATTAGGTTATGGTTAGAGTAAAACATATTAATGGGTTTGGTTTACGGTTAGGGTAAAACATATTTATTGGTTAGGTTTACGGTTAGAGTAAAACATATTTATGGCAAAACTCAAAATGAGACGAGCAATCAATTTTCTTCTGGGCAACATTCTTATTAAGGAATATTAAGAGGGACGTGATTTTATCTGTTTGTATATTTTGGTTGGTTTATTCGTCCCGTGAACAGCCGGGATTTTGAGGTTGGACCTCCTTGTAGAAGATGACTTCCTCACAGAACTTGCTAACACAACAACAACAACATAGTCCGGATGGTTACTCAGCTAATGATGAAGCTGTAATTATAAGGCATCAACACAATGTTGGATATAAGTACAGTGATATGACGACCCGAGTGAATTTACAGAGGACACACGTACACTTAATGATTAATATATAACCATATTTTACAGTTAGTTAGTCCGTTTATAATTCGCGAGGAATGCCCCGGACAGCAGTCTAAATAAAAAACGGAAACTTTTATAGGAAATTAAGGAAGGAACTAATAAAATATGACGATTATAAAGTCATCAAGCCTAGCTCTCTGTAGGACATTATATTCTACGTAAGTATCGGACACATCTCGCCTTGAAAATCAAATATGTATGTACATTGTAAAACATTGCTCCAGTGTATAACACTGAACTCAACACCGGCATTTACTATCACTATCCTAAATCGCAAACCTTAACAATACCATCGGAATTGGAAATCAACAAGTCTGATCTGAGTGGCATAGTTAATATCACCAAATTCTTTATATGTACTGTCGATATCAGTGCCTAAAACTGAGGATTTCAGAATCACCAACAAGCATATCACATAATTCAAAGGTAGAATTTTACATTCTTGTTTGATTAAGCAGTTTGGCCAAACTTTGGTTAAATCACGGATAGCATGCAGTTTGTTCAAAATAATAAAACAAAATTAGTGCACAACAGCGCATTAACAATGACAGCAGCCATTGCACGAATGATAACATTAGGAAGCTATTCCGACGAGCAGACGTGTCGAACCTCCCAGAGGGATAATACAGGCGGCCTTATCAGGTCATCGCATACACGTACCACCATAATTAAGTATTTATCATCTATTTATTAAGTATGCACAGTGATCATCGCTCTAAAACTAGGAACAGGTGTCAGGGAATATAAACTGGATCTCAGAGATTGAACTTGGCTAGCGAAATAATTTCTGTTGGTGGTCAGTGTTTTGACCAGGCTGCTGTAAAAAAAGTTTGACCAGTAAATAAGGTTTAACCAAGCGCCTGTAAATAAGATTTGACCAAGTGCCTGAAATTAAGATTTAACAAGGCGCTTGTAATGACGTTTTGACCAGGCTCCTGTAATAAAGGTTTCACCAGACGCCTGTAATTAAGGTTTGACCAGGCTCCTGTAATTAAGATTTGTCCAGATTCCTGTAATTAAGGTTTGTCCAGACTCCTGTAATTAAGGTTTGTCCAGACTCCTGTAATTAAGGTTTGTCCAGGCTCCTGTAATTATGGTTTGTCCAGGCTCCTGTAATTCAGGTTTGTCCAGGCTCCTGTAATTATGGTTTGTCCAGGCTCCTGTAATTAAGGTTTGTCCAGACTCCTGTAATTAAGGTTTGTCCAGGCTCCTGTAATTAAGGTTTGTCCAGACTCCTGTAATTATGGTTTGACCAGGCTCTTGTAATTAAGGTTTGTCCAGGCTCCTGTAATTATGGTTTGTCTAGACTCCTGTAATTAAGGTTTGTCCAGACTCCTGTAATCATGGTTTGTCCAGGCTCCTGTAATTAAGGTTTGTCCAGACTCCTGTAATTAAGGTTTGTCTAGACTCCTGTAATTAAGGTTTGTCCAGACTCCTGTAATTAAGGTTTGTCCAGACTCCTGTAATTAAGGTTTGACCAGGCTCCTGTAATTATGGTTTGACCAGGCTCCTGTAATTATGGTTTGACCAGACTCCTGTAATTAAGGTTTGTCCAGACTCCTGTAATTAAGGTTTGTCCAGACTCCTGTAACTAAGGTTTGTCCAGACTCCTGTAATTATGGTTTGACCAGGCTCTTGTAATTATGGTTTGACCAGGCTCCTGTAATTAAGGTTTGTCCAGGCTCCTGTAATTATGGTTTGACCAGACTCCTGTAATTAAGGTTTGTCCAGACTCCTGTAAATAAGGTTTGTCCAGATTCCTGTAATTAAGGTTTGTCCAGACTCCTGTAATTAAGGTTTGTCCAGACTCCTGTAATTATGGTTTGTCCAGGCTCCTGTAATTAAGGTTTGTCCAGACTCCTGTAACTAAGGTTTGTCCAGACTCCTGTAATTAAGGTTTGTCCAGACTCCTGTAATTATGGTTTGACCAGACTCCTGTAGTTAAGGTTTGTCCAGACTCCTGTAATTAAGGTTTGTCCAGACTCCTGTAATTAAGGTTTGTCCAGGCTCCTGTAATTATGGTTTGACCAGGCTCTTGTAATTAAGGTTTGTCCAGACTCCTGTAATTAAGGTTTGTCCAGACTCCTGTAATTAAGGTTTGTCCAGACTCCTGTAACTAAGGTTTGTCCAGACTCCTGTAATTAAGGTTTGTCCAGACTCCTGTAATTATGGTTTGACCAGACTCCTGTAATTAAGGTTTGTCCAGACTCCTGTAATAAGGTTTGTCAAGGCTCCTGTAATTATGGTTTGTTCAAGCTAATGTAATTATGTTTTACCAGGCTCCTGTTAAAAGTAACAACCAACCAACGTAAAAAAAACGGCATCTTATTGTTCAATTGTTTCGATTTCTTGATTTAAAATGCATTTATCTATTGTGGTATATATGCATACCAACTGAGGTTTAAAGAGTGATTATATTTGGTTCGAAGGTTTCTATAGAGAGTAGTATTATCAAAGCAAGATATTGGATAACCAAGTGCGCGCTTATAGCTTTAATACACACATATTGAATTAATGTGTTCACTATATCGAAACACTTAGCCGCGCACCATAGCCTTTATTTATATAACTCAATGAGCTATGAGTTTCAATGAACAAATCCACAAATAGAGTATAACTGATGAATTAATCCACTAATAAGTAATACGCTAGTCCACCGATACATTATAACCAATTTATTGTATACTTAGTAATAAATACAGGCTTTTTGCATATGCATTATGGCACCAAATCCCCCGACCCGTAATCGTCACCTATGCATTCTTGATTAAGCAATGCACCCTTAACCTACTTCGCGGAACCCCTCTAGATTTTGCAGCTCATCCAACCATCCAGGTGTCACGGGATTTGACGTAGATGCTGTGATACAAGGAAAAACGAAAAACAAACAACGAGGCGTCTTGTTGACGAAGAGATAAGGACATTTGATACTAAACATTTGTTCGAAGCAACGTAATGATCAAGACACAGGAATTAGGAGCAGGCAGAGCGAAAGAATAATAATTTACAGTGAATCAGATTAATTTGTCCATTCTTGATCTATGATATGTGCCAATCATAAGGACATTAGTGTTTAGAAATTATTGTTAATATGATAAATATAAGAAATTTATAAATACTTCAAACACTTAAATATTACAAATAAGTTTCATTTGTTGGTTTGTTTGTTTGTTTGTTTGTTTGTTTTTGTTTGTTTTTAATTAGTATTATTATTATTTTAAAAGAGATATGGCGCACATTGGCTTGTTTCGACATAACGATGACCATTTTCAAAATAAAATAAATAAATGTTAAAAACTGAGTTTTCGAATACAAACCTTTAATCTATAACATATAGGTATTCTTATTTGCGAAAAATGTGTTAATTGAAACGGATATTTCATTAAATGACCATAAAGTTGCATCATCGGGCAACTTTCGATTTTTTATTTGTTTTGGTTTTTCTCGCTTTCAAATCTTTTGTTTGACATGGAGCGCATTGGACCTTTACAATGTCTTATTTGATTTTATGTACCAAAAGACAACTAGAACCAAATTCGTAAAAAGTGGTCCACCGATGCGCTTGTATATAAATATTATATATATCTATATATAAAAAGCAAAACAAAAAGAAACGTAGTTGATGAAACATTTTAATTTAGCATTAATTGGACTGACTATTACTGATAATATAAACTTTGCTAACCCTAATACCCTAATCATAAGTAATACGCTAATCAGCTAATACATTATAACTAATATGTTAATCAACTAATACAGTGAAACTTGTGCGAAAATCAACTAATAAATCATAAGTAATACGCTAATCAACTAGTACAATATTACAGATATGCCAATTAACTGATAAGGTATAACTGATAAGCCAATCAAGTAATATAGTATAACTAATACGCTAATCAACAAATACAATATAACTAATATGCTAATCAACTAACACAGTGAAATTGTGTGCGCTAATCAACTAATAAATTATAATACGCTAATCAACTAATACATTTTAACTAATACCCTTATCAAGTAAAACGTTACAACGTATAAGCGAATCAACTAATATAGTATAACTAATGAGGTAATCAACTATTACGGTTTAAACTAATGCGCTAATCCACTGATACAGTGTAACTAATGCACTAATCTACTTATACATTATAAGTAACTCGCTATAGATCAATTTATTATCCATTAACGAAAACGTATCACTAATTAATTCTATATGACGAAATACGCCGAAGGATGCGTCGATTCCTGTATCCATGTCAATGAACTTATTTAATTGTTTTGTAAAAGCAAAGTTCCCGACTTAATGGCAATGTTCACAGTATTATTTAGTCGGCCTCTGGGCATTTTTGCTGTCGAATTGTATTTTGGAGTGAATTACATTGTGGATGTTTTCTGTACTTTGCCGGGGTCTTAAAAATTAATAAAAAAAAATTCGGGTCAATGATTGTATTTAAAATGAAATAAAATAAAGAGAAACTTGGATATATGCTTTCGGATGTCACGGACGTTCTGGTTGTAAAATGATTGGCATTTAATAATGTGTTATCTTGTTTACTAACCTCTTCTCTGCTCCTGACAATGCCTATGGAAGCGGACAAAAGTGGCATTTCAATACACAGAAGTCCTATTGAATCATTATCGGAACATATACCCTCTTTCTATATCGGTGCATATACCACCGTAGGCGTCATTGTCCTGATAGGTATATATATATATCCAAGTCCCAAATGATATACGCTAATCCAAATCAATGAATGATGTTAAAGTTTACAGATGATTGTCCATTTGAGATACTACGCATTCTTATGAACATCAATGTGTAGTAAAATGATGTTCATTAAAACATCAGAATATCATAAAATACAAAATGTCACTGGGTGTGTATCAAAGGCCTTTACCAAGTGGTATTTCCCTGTTAATGGTATCCTTCGTGTTTTTGATGATGAACTGTTGGAATACATCAACATTAGTATACAAATGAGGCCCAAAACGCCCCATACACAATGTTCCATTGGGATATTTGGCATTTCATTGTTCTGAAAACTAAATCATTTATATTGATATGAATCCGGCATATTGTCTAAGTGCTTGGTTTTACATCGGATACCACAAAGGACATTTATAAAGCCCATGTAGCAGATCTAGACCAGTATTTGACAAACACTTTTACGCGTGTACTTACAGGATAGCACTATAGGATAGCACTATAGGACATGGAATTACTGGGGGTGATTCTCACTGTATTGGCTGTCAAAGGTAAGTGATGTTAATGTTTCCATTTAATCGATGTTGTGGTCATCCTCCGTATGGGAAAGTATTTCGACACAACGTTTTGCGTATGAGAACAAGCATTCAATGAAATAGCATCAAGTACACAAGTGATGATGATAATCAGTCGATCAGCATCCTCCGATCGTAAAGTTTAAATTGGCATTATGATGGCGGATATTGCATTTAAGATAAAAACTTGTTATTGTTCAATTAAGTGACATTGTATTTGCGATAGCTGCCGTATCTATCCAAAATCAGAATTTATGCATTGATATCATGTTTGAATTCCTGTGTATTTATACATTGATATCATGTTTGAATTCCTGTGTATTTATACATTGATATCATGTTTGAATTCCTGTGTATTTATACATTGATATCATGTTTGATAAATTCCTGTGTATTTATACATTGATATCATGTTTGAATTCCTGTGTATTTATACATTGATATCATGTTTGAATTCCTGTGTATTTTTGGGCTATCAGCTCCATATTATCGCGTTGATGTGCTATCAGTTTTTAGTGCTTTCGTCGTTATTCTTCTCTCTTCCTTTGAGCTGTCTTAACTCATCTTGTGTACAAATATAAAATTATATCTTGTGTGTCTTTCAAATGTGTCATTGACTTTTGTGTAGCTTTGTAGCTTTCATGATATTAAATTTTAAAAAATCAACAGTGTGCCTTTTGATCTAAGATGGAAGAATGATAACATTTAATGTAACCCAGACCTCGTAAATTCCTCACTCTATCACACACTGGAGATTTCTAGGTAGCTTTGATATAAATGTTCAATGAGATATTTGCTCCAAATAATATTTGAATTGTTCATGTGTTCCCTATAATAACATTGCGATTTAGAATTATTCATGTTTTCCCTATAATAACATTGCGATTTAGAATTATTCATGTGTTCCCTATAATAACATTGCGATTTAGAATTATTCACGTGTTCCCTATAATAACATTGCGATTTAGAATTATTCATGTTTTCCCTATAATAATATTGCGATTTAGAATTATTCATGTGTTCCCTATAATAACATTGCGATTTAGAATTATTCACGTGTTCCCTATAATAACATTGCGATTTAGAATTATTCATGTGTTCCCTATAATAACATTGCGATTTAGAATAATTCATTTGTTCCCTATAATAACATTGCGATTGAGATTATTCCTGTGCTCCCTATAATAACATTGCAATTTAGAATAATTCATTTGTTCCCTATAATAACATTGCGATTGAGATTATTCCTGTGCTCCCTATAATAACATTGCGATTGAGATTATTCATGTGTTCCCTATAATAACATTGCGATTTAGAATTATTCATGTGTTCCCTATAATAACATTGCGATTTAGAATTATTCATGTGTTCCCTATAATAACATTGCGATTTAGAATTATTCATGTGTTCCGTATAATAATATTGCGATTTAGATTTTTCCAGCTACGATAGCGATTATTTAAACTATCGATTCCACGGACACATCAAATCAATTGTGACAGGATTGAAATGTCACAAATTCTGGCAAATTAAAATGTTTTCTTTCACGATATATTTCATTAGCATTCCCTTTGTTGATATTATTGCTGTGTATATCCTGATTTTTTAATTCCATACATCAGGATGTAAATGACTATAGCAAGGTTATGCACCATAAAATGTTACATGTATCTATTGTGTTATCTAATTATTGTAATGTTGATCAATGTGTACCAATTAATGCCTTTCAAAACATTGCGTATTTCAGTTAAAATTCATTGTTTTAATTATTGTTCGAAAGAACTATTTGAACAAAGATGTATCAAATAATGATGCTAATCCTTATTTTGTATTCAGTAAAATCTCCTTACTTAGTACAGAACGCAATATTTTCCCATCCTTTTTTCATGTGTTAACCATATTTCTATGCACACATATTATTATTAATCATTATTATTTTTATTTCGGAGCTTCTTGGGTGTAATTCTCTTTCAATGCTTTCTGACTGCGACTTTTATTTGTAAGTCCGACATTTATGTAACGTGCAGTATATCATGCCAGTGATTTCAGGAGTGACCACGGACTTACAAGACCAGTTAGTCAGGGACCTATTCGCCAGATACGATCGTGACGTCAGACCCCAGTGTGAACACAATGACAAGGTCAATGCTACAGCGGATATGAGCCTACGTCAGATAATTGACCTTGTACGTGTAAAACATGTTGCTTATTTTTTTTAATTTATTGTTTTTCATTCTGCATTATAAGGGAATAATTATGCATCAAGAAAATTGCGTCATTCATTTCGTCTTAATTTGAATTTTAGGTGATGTCATTATTAGTTCTCGACTGTTGTTACATACTAACTGTACTGTTTCCATTCGGAAAACATTACGTGAAACTGTTATCTGGTTTCAATGAAATAAACCAACATTTTGATAGGAAGTTTTAAATGTTCAATAGATACAAAGGATTTATATATGCTGTTAATCTCTTAAGCATTGGTATGTTCGTTAATGCCAAATTGTATGATTAAAACTAACCATTGATGCGTTTTGATATTATAGAATATGTATTGTCTTCTTGTCGAAAATAAATTGTATGGAATAATGTAACTAACAACATTAGCTCTATTTCAGGATGAACCAAAACAAATTTTAAAACTAAACGTGTGGATTAGGACGGTAAGTTGAACTAAATTATTCTTCTTGAATTGAAGGATTTAGTTCTGTGATATACTTTTTTCTCTAACAATATATAACAAAGCTCGAACATTAAAATACTTTTTGGAATTATCCTGCCCGACATACTTGTGGAACGACTTTATGTAAACATTGGTAAATATATACTAACTCTATCTCATATCACCCCAATAAACATAACCAAAGATCTATACAATATTCAATGAACACGTGTGCCTATGCATCTTAAAACCTGATGAAACTCAATGTAACCTAACATAACCTCTGAGAATCTTCTGACTTTTTAACGCCTATTTGTTTCTCAGAAAAAAAACGAATAAGATTTAATAAATCTCTGAAAAACCTTCTGACGTTTTACCCGTATTTGATCCTCAGACAAATACGAATGAGGCAACAAAACTGAAGAAACAGTCTAACATTTAACCCTTGTTTAATCCTCAAACAAAAACAAATGAGACAAACCTCTGAATAAAAACCTTCTGACTTTTTAACGCCTATTTGCCTATTTCCTGAGACAAAAAAAATATATCATCTCGGTGTCGTAAGGCAAAAGAAAATTGTTTTTACGTCGGCTACCTTTAACAAACTAATTTCATAAATGTTGATAAAGGTGTTTAAAACAATGTTCTACCATGCTGGTATAATGATTCTCTATTACCCCTGTATTACCGTTCATCACGTGTAGTGAATATTCATGCATGCTACATGTCATCTCAACTTACGAAACTCTCAAACATATATTTACTGCTATACTGCGTAACGCTAGAAATATACATTTTCTGTTTTTAGAGATGTCCTCTTTATTGAATTCCATAAGGATATATTCATTTTGTTTTTAACAGTTTGAGAAATTTCCAACAAAAGAGATACAACTAAACACAGAAGTAATTCAGTGTCTAATGGCGTGTTTTTACACAGAGATGGACCGACTGCCGATTGACATGGGACCCGGCTAATTACAGCGATATAAACCATATCGTTATCCCTTACAACCGGTTATGGGTACCTGACCTCGTGCTGTACGACAAGTAAGCCCAAGATATTCAGTAATGTTATATCGACATGATATATTTCACTTGGTCCTTGTTTTGGTTTTGGAACACATCTAGTATAGCGGACCCTGTTTTCTTCCTGTAAAATATTAAGCGTTCTTTGGAGGCGTTTATCATATAGGGACTGCCTGAGTGTGTTTTTTAAGGAAGGGGTTGGGTGGGGGGTTGGGGGAGCAAAACAAAAAAATCCAATTAGGTTTTTATCTGAGAATCGCAGTGAAACACGGTCGTATGCGTGAAAAAGACATCTCGTATCTGCTTGGTCGTCAGCTGAGCACGCCCTGAGCATAAGCCAAGGTTCAGTTCACTGATTTAGATATTCTGTAAAATCATCCGCGGGAAAAATGACCTTGACGCTGATTCATTGTTAGAAAAGTTATATTATCAAAGTGCTAATTACAAAACGTTCATTCAGTGACACCTATTTTGAAGAGGGGATTACACTCTGATCTCCCCCTCGCAAAGCCCCGAAGCAACAATCCAATACCAGTATGGTGGCGTGAAATCCTGGCCATGATAACAATAGGCGTATACGTAACATGCGCAGTGATTAGGTATGAATTGCCATTTCCAGTGTCCGCTATGCTAGAAACTTTCTCTCTTTAAAATTTGGTTTACCTAAGGGATGATACATTTAAAACGTTAACTAGAAAATAAACGTACACTGAAAATGTTTTTTAAAAAATATCTTTTTATTTTTTTATGTTCTAAACATGAGCTATATACATGTTATGTGTTTCCGTTCTATAGGATAAATTAGTTTTATACTGTAACATAGGCAGATCTAGTAGTACTAAGCACTTACTAAATTATTTTTGTTTTCATAGCATCACATACAGGTAAAATTACTTGAAATATATTGTTACATTTTATGCTATATCATGTATAGGGAATTCTATACGTACGACACCTAGTGCATTGGCTAGATAGAATTTACCTCTCGCCATATCGTTAGATCATATTATCCAATATAATGTTGTTGTATATAAAATGTCAGGTATGACGTGTCTGGCACGTGTCCGATGATGAGTGCTTCATAATTAGATTGTTTAGAAAATACTAAGTGCCATTGAGGGTCTCAATAGTGTATTTTATTGATCAGAATCCAAGATGACTTCTCTTAATGAATATACATGACAAAATTGTTTGGGGAAAAAACCAATGATCCGATTATCACGTGGAAATAGCAGGTTTTTTTCCCATAGGAAGTGCATCTGAAATGTTTTATTATTTTATCCACAATTTGTCGTATTTCCTTTCCTCTGAATATGTAAACTAAAGGGTTATTGACGTTATGTAAAATCTGCGTGTGTTATAGCGACTGTCGTATTTCCTCACTCATTATTAAAACGTCAATAATGTCTCGGTTTATTTATCAATATCTATTCTGTTACATCAATATATTTTACTAAACCAGATGGAAATCGCATTAGGTATGACGTGATTGATGGTTTATGTATCAACAGCTTAACATGTAATGTTTGCAAGCTCTGATCTTCCGTGTCACTCCCATAGCATGTAAGGCTGTTTTATATCCTGTGATGTTTGCTGTCTTGTGTAGATATTCGGTCGATTCAAACCAACGGAAGATGTCCATTAACTTAGCGCGATACTTTAATCGAAAAAAAAACACATTTGAACATTTGGTCTATTTCATTTACAATCATTTTAAGTTCCAAGTTTATAAAGTGACAAAGTTTTAAATACATATACTTTAGTTTGCAGTCTAATGTCAATTTTGGTACACGCATTTGCATATATATTACGTCATGAACGAATCACTTCGCACATTTATGTCAAAACGAATCCATCTGTCTGTCATATTTACCATTTATCAGCGGTAATTTCCGTCGAATCCGTTTATCATCAGACATTGCTAGATTTTGTTTGTTTTATAATTAAATCTTTATTTTGGACTTATTGATGATGACCTAAATTGGTATTTCAGCAAACGATTGAAAATGTATACATTTAATATAGTCTGTAGCACAGGTCATTTATATATAAACAACCCGTGTTTGCAACTCCAAGCATTCGTGAACAAAAATCCACTTATTCCAAAAGCGAGGTGTCGTTAAGACTCAAGATATTAAAGTTGTTTTTATTTATTTTCATGAATAGAAGATAAATAGGATTTGTATCACACGGCCACATGGTAGCAATTTATATTTTATAACACAAATGCAATCTGTCTGGTATAACCATTATTTGCTATGTGTTGTTTTTGACAGTGCGGAGTCGGCCCTGTCTGGTATAACCATTTTTATGTGTTGTCATTGACAGTGCGGAGTCGGCCCTGTCTGGTATAACCATTATTTGCTATGTGTTGTTTTTGACAGTGCGGAGTCGGCCCTGTCTGGTATAACCATTTTTATGTGTTGTCATTGACAGTGCGGAGTCGGCCCTGTCTGGTATAACCATAATTGTTTTTGACAGTGCGGAGTCGGCCCTGTCTGATATAACCATTATGTTCAATTTGTTGTTATTGACAGTGCGGAGTCGGCCCTGTCTGGTATAACCATTATTTCTTATGTGTTGTTTTTGACAGTGCGGAGTCGGCCCTGTCTGGTATAATCATTATTGTTATTGTCAGTGCGGAGTCGGCCCTGTCTGGTATAACCATTATTTGTTATTGAGAGTGCGGAGTCGGCCCTGTATGGTATAACCATTATTTGTTATTGACAGTGCGGAGTCGGCCCTTTCTGGTAAAACCATTATGTTTATGTGTTGTTTTTGACAGTGCGGAGTCGGCCCTGTCTGGTATAACCATTATGTTCAGTGTTGTTATTGACAGTGCGGAGACGGCCCTGTCTGGTATAACCATTATTTGTTATTGAGAGTGCGGAGTCGGCCCTGTCTGGTTTAACCATTATTTGTTATTGAGAGTGCGGAGTCGGCCCTGTCTGGTATAACCATTATTTGTTATTGAGAGTGCGGAGTCGGCCCTGTCTGGTATAACCATTATGTTTATGTGTTGTTATTGACAGTGCGGAGTCGGCCCTGTCTGGTATAACCATTATTTGTTATTGACAGTGCGGAGTCGGCCCTGTCTGGTATAACCATTATGTTTATGTGTTGTTTTTGACAGTGCGTAGTCGGCCCTGTCTGGTATAACCATTATGTTCAGTGTTGTTATTGACAGTGCGGAGTCGGCCCTGTCTGGTATAACCATTATGTTTTTGTGTTGTTATTGACAGTGCGGAGTCGGCCCTGTCTGGTATAACCATTATTTGTTATTGAGAGTGCGGAGTCGGCCCTGTCTGGTATAACCATTATGTTTATGTGTTGTTTTTGACAGTGCGTAGTCGGCCCTGTCTGGTATAACCATTATGTTTATGTGTTTTATTGACAGTGCGGAGTCGGCCCTGTCTGGTATAATCATTATTGTTATTGACAGTGCGGAGTCGGCCCTGTCTGGTATAACCATTATGTTTATGTGTTGTTATTGACAGTGCGGAGTCGGCCCTGTCTGGTATAACCATTATTTGCTATGTGATGTTTTTGACAGTGCGGAGTCGGCCCTGTCTGGTATAACCATTATTTGTTATTGAGAGTGCGGAGTCGGCCCTGTCTGGTAAAACCATTATTTGTTATTGACAGTGCGGAGTCGGCCCTGTCTGGTATAATTATTATTGTTATTGACAGTGCGGAGTCGGCCCTGTCTGGTATAACCATTATGTTCAGTGTTGTTATTGACAGTGCGGAGTTGGCCCTGTCTGGTATAATCATTATTTGCTATGTGTTGTTTTTGACAGTGCGGAGTCGGCCCTGTCTGGTATAACCATTATTTGTTATTGAGAGTGCGGAGTCGGCCCTGTCTGGTAAAACCATTATTTGTTATGTGTTGTTTTTGACAGTGCGGAGTCGGCCCTGTCTGGTATAATCATTATTGTTATTGGCAGTGCGGAGTCGGCCCTGTCTGGTATAACCATTATTGTTATTGACAGTGCGGAGTCGGCCCTGTCTGTTATAACCATTATTTGTTATTGACAGTGCGGAGTCGGCCCTGTCTGGTATAACCATTATTTTTAATTTGTTGTTATTGACAGTGCGGAGTCGGCCCTGTCTGGTATAACCATTATTTATGTGTTGTTTTTGACAGTGCGGAGTCGGCCCTGTCTGGTATAACCATTATTGTTATTGACAGTGCGGAGTCGGCCCTGTCTGGTATAACCATTATTTCTTATGTGTTGTTTTTGACAGTGCGGAGTCGGCCCTGTCTGGTATAACCATTATGTTTATGTGTTGTCATTGACAGTGCGGAGTCGGCCCTGTCTTGTATAACCATTATTTCTTTTGTGTTGTTATTGACAGTGCAGAGTCGGCCCTGTCTGGTATAACCATTATTTGTTATTGAGAGTGCGGAGTCGGCCCTGTCTGGTAAAACCATTATTTGTTATTGAGAGTGCGGAATCGGCCCTGTCTGGTATAACCATTATGTTTATGTGTTGCTATTGACAGTGCGGAGTCGGCCCTGTCTGGTATAATCATTATTTGTTATTGAGAGTGCGGAGTCGGCCCTGTCTGGTAAAACCATTATTTGTTATTGAGAGTGCGGAGTCGGCCCTGTCTGGTATAATCATTATTTGTTATGTTTGTTTTTGACAGTGCGGAGTCGGCCCTGTCTGGTATAATCATTATTTGTTATGTATTTTCATTGACAGTGCGGAGTCGACCCTGTCTGGTATCAAGGACTTTCGAGCAGAACTGAAGCATACAGGATTTATTTCCTATAACTTCCCTTCCATCCTCAACAGTTTGTGTGCCATCAACGTTCGATACTTCCCTTTCGATACGCAGACATGTCCACTGATTTTTGGCTCCTGGGCCTACAATGGGCTAGAGTTAGATATATCGAATGCCTCCTCCCATACCGGTCTGGCCAGTTTCGTCCGTAGTATTGAGTGGGAGGTGCTGGACGCACCGATCACCTACAGCCAGGACTGGTACGGTGACATGTATTGGTCAACAGTAACGTTCACATTTAATCTACAACGTAAACCTCTATTTTATATCATGAACATCCTCTGCCCCTGTTTGCTTATCACATTTGTGGCTGTCTTTGGCTTTATGCTGCCACCAGACTCCGGCGAGAAGGTCAACCTAGAGATCACCGTTCTCCTGTCTCTGGCTGTGTTTCAGTTGATTGTCCTGGAGACCATTCCACCGTCTGGGGACAGCACGCCTTTTCTAGGTAAAATAGAAATATTCACAAATAATCCAAGCGTGAAGTATGTTATATCTCCTTTAATGCTTTGCCATATTAAACCAAAGCTTTGATATAAATCATTTTACATATACAAATCAGAATACATGAATTTAAATCAACTGTTACCATACATTCACATTATTAATACACGCGGGAATATGATTGGTCTTTTGTCCTATAGTCCATACGCACCGTCGTTCAATTGACCCTGGCAGTTACGCCTTTGCTATGGTTTGTTGTTGAGTGTTATGCCATGCTTCACATACATCATTTCTGGTACTTATGAACATATTTGTATTCCTGCAGTTATGGTACAGGGGCATTTATTTGGGGCGATGCCCGCATCTGCAGTTTCTAGTATCTGGTTTCATATATGACTATTAGTTAACCGATAATCTTAACCAAAAATCAAATTGATAAAGAACATATAAAACGGTACTAAAGGCTTATCAAACATAGAATTATTTGATAAATTTACTCTCTATTGTATTAAAACGTCAACTTCTATTCCTTGTAGAATGGTTATGTTATAACTTTATATATTCTTTAGGTGTGTACTTCATGGTATCCATGGGCTAGTTATGTTATACCTTTATATATTATTTGGGTGTGTACTTCATGGTATCCATGGACTAGTTATGTTATAACTTTATATATTGTTTAGGTGTGTACTTCATGGTATCCATGGGCTAGTTATGTTATAACTTTATATATTATTTGGGTGTGTACTTCATGGTATCCATGTGCTAGTTATGTTATAACTTTATATATTGTTTAGGTGTGTACTTCATGGTATCCACGGTCTTGTTTTGTTATACCTTTATATATTGTTTAGGTGTGTACTTCATGGTATCCACGGTCTAGTTATGTAAAAACTTTATATATCCTTTGGGTGTGTACTTCATGGTATCCATGGGCTAGTTATGTTATAAGTTTATATATTCTTTAGGTGTGTACTTCATGGTATCCATGGGCTAGTTATGTAAAAACTTTATATATTCTTTAGGTGTGTACTTCATGTTATCAATGGGCTAGTTATGTTATAACTTTATATATTGTTTAGGTGTCTACTTCATGGTATCCATCGACTAGTTATGTTATAACTTTATATATTCTTTAGGTGTGTACTTCATGGTATCTATGAGCTAGTTATGTTATAAGTTTATATATTCTTTAGGTGTGTACTTCATGGTATCCATGGGCTAGTTATGTTATAAGTTTATATATTCTTCAGGTGTGTACTTCATGGTATCCATGGGCTAGTTATGTTATAACTTTATATATTCTTTAGGTGTGTACTTCATGGTATACACGGTCTTGTTATGTTATAACTTTATATATTCTTTAGGTGTCTACCTCATGGTATCCATGGGCTAGTTATGTTATACCTTTATATATTCTTTAGGTGTGTACTTCATGGTATACACGGTCTTGTTATGTTATAACTTTATATATTGTTTAGGTGTGTACTTCATGGTATCCATGGGCTAGTTATGTTATACCTTTATATATTATTTGGGTGTGTACTTCATGGTATACACGGTCTTGTTATGTTATAACTTTATATATTCTTTAGGTGTCTACCTCATGGTATCCATGGGCTAGTTATGTTATACCTTTATATATCCTTTGGGTGTGTACTTCATGGTATCCATGGACTAGTAATGTTATAAGTTTATATATTCTTTAGGTGTGTACTTCATGGTATCCATGGGCTAGTTATGTTATACCTTTATATATTATTTGGGTGTGTACTTCATGGTATCCATGGACTAGTTATGTTATAACTTTATATATTGTTTAGGTGTGTACTTCATGGTATCCATGGGCTAGTTATGTTATAACTTTATATATTATTTGGGTGTGTACTTCATGGTATCCATGTGCTAGTTATGTTATAACTTTATATATTGTTTAGGTGTGTACTTCATGGTATCAACGGTCTTGTTTTGTTATACCTTTATATATTGTTTAGGTGTGTACTTCATGGTATCCACGGTCTAGTTATGTTATAACTTTATATATTATTTAGGTGTGCACTTCATGGTATCCATGGGCTAGTTATGTTATAACTTTATATATTCTTTAGGTGTGTACTTCATGGTATCCATGGGCTAGTTATGTAAAAACTTTATATATCCTTTGGGTGTGTACTTCATGGTATCCATGGGCTAGTTATGTTATAAGTTTATATATTCTTTAGGTGTGTACTTCATGGTATCCATGGGCTAGTTATGTAAAAACTTTATATATTCTTTAGGTGTGTACTTCATGTTATCAATGGGCTAGTTATGTTATAACTTTATATATTGTTTAGGTGTTTACTTCATGGTATCCATGGGCTAGTTATGTTATAACTTTATATATTCTTTAGGTGTGTACTTCATGGTATACACGGTCTTGTTATGTTATAACTTTATATATTGTTTAGGTGTGTACTTCATGGTATCCATGGGCTAGTTATGTAAAAACTTTATATATCCTTTGGGTGTGTACTTCATGGTATCCATGGACTAGTTATGTTATCAGTTTATATATTGTTTAGGTGTGTACTTCATGGTATCCATGGGCTAGTTATGTTATAGCTTTATATATTCTTTAGGTGTGTACTTCATGGTATCCATGGACTAGTTATGTTATAACTGTATATATTCTTTAGGTGTGTACTTCATGGTATCCATGGACTAGTTATGTTATAACTTTATATATTCTTTAGGTGTGTACTTCATGGTATCCATGGGCTAGTTATGTTATAACTTGATATATTCTTTAGCTGTCTACTTTATGGTATCCATGGGCTAGTTATGTTATAACTTTATATATTCTTTAGGTGTGTACTTCATGGTATCCATGTGCTAGTTATGTTATAACTTGATATATTCTTTAGGTGTGTACTTCATGGTATCCATGTGCTAGTTATGTTATACCTTTATATATTCTTTAGGTGTGTAATTCATGGTATACACGGTCTTGTTATGTTATAACTTTATATATGTTTTTGGTGTGTACTTCATGGTATCCATGGGCTAGTTATGTAAAAACTTAATATATCTTTTGGGTGTGTACTTCATGGTATCCATGGACTAGTTATATTATAAGTTTGTATATTCTTTAGGTGTGTACTTCATGGTATCCATGGGCTAATTATGTAAAAACTTTTTATATTCTTTAGGTGTGTACTACATGTTATCAATGGGCTAGTTATGTTATAACTTTATATATTCTTTAGATGTGTACTTCATGGTATCCATGGGCCAGTTATGTTATAACTTTATGTATTCTTTAGGTGTGTACTTCATGTTATCAATGGGCTAGTTATGTTATAACTTTATATATTGTTTAGGTGTCTACTTCATGGTATCCATGGGCTAGTTATGTTATAAGTTCATATATTTTTTAGGTGGGTACTTCATGGTATCCATGGGCTAGTTATGTTATAAGTTTATATATTCTTTAGGTGTGTACTTCATGGTATTCATGGGCTAGTTATGTTATAACTTTATATATTCTTTAGGTGTCTACTTTATGGTATACATGGGCTAGTTATGTAAAAACTTTTTATATTCTTTAGGTGTGTACTTCATGGTATCCATGGGCTAGTTATGTTATAAATTTATATATTATTTAGGTGTATACTTCATGGTATCCATGGGCTAGTTATGTTATAAGTTTATATATTCTTTAGGTGTGTACTTCATGGTATCCATGGGCTAGTTATGTTATAACTTTCTTTATTCTTTAGGTGTCTACTTCATGGTATCCATGGGCTAGTTATGTTATAAGTTTATATATTCTTTAGGTGTGTACTTCATGGTATTCATGGGCTAGTTATGTTATAACTTGATATATTCTTTAGGTGTCTACTTCATGGTATCCATGGGCTAGTTATGTAAAAACTTTTTATATTCTTTAGGTGTGTACTTCATGGTATCCATGGGTTAGTTATGTTATAATTTGATATATTCTTTAGGTGTGTACTTTAGGTGTGTACTTCATGATATCCATGTGCTAGTTATGTTATAACTTTGTATATTATTTAGGTGTGTACGTCATGGTATTCATGGGCTAGTTATGTTATAACTTTGTATATTCTTTAGGTGTGTACGTCATGGTATCCATGGGCTATTTATGTTATAACTTTCTATATTCTTTAGGTGTCTACTTCATGGTATCCATGGACTAGTTATGTTATACCTTTATATATTCTCTAGGTGTCTACTTCATGGTATCCATGGACTAGTTATGTTATAACTTAGTATATTCTTTAGGTGTGTACTTCATGGTATCCATGGACTAGTTATGGTATACCTTTACATATTCTTTAGGTGTGTACTTCATGATATCCATGTGCTGGTTATGTTAAAACTGTATATATTCTTTAGGTGTCTACTTCATGGTATCCATGTGCTAGTTATGTTATAACTTTGTATTTTCTTTAGATGTGTACTTCATGGCATCCATGGGTTAGTTATGTTATAACTTTATATATTCTTTAGATGTGTACTTCATGGTATCCATGGGCCAGTTATGTTATAACTTTATGTATTCTTTAGGTGTGTACTTCATGTTATCAATGGGCTAGTTATGTTATAACTGTATATATTGTTTAGGTGTGTACTTCATGGTATCCACGGTCTAGATATGTTATAACTTTATATATTGTTTAGGTGTGTACTTCATGTTATCCATGGGCTAGTTATGTTATAACTTTATATATTGTTTAGGTGTCTACTTCATGGTATCCATGGGCTAGTTATGTTATAAGTTCATATATTTTTTAGGTGGGTACTTCATGGTATCCATGGGCTAGTTATGTTATAAGTTTATATATTCTTTAGGTGTGTACTTCATGGTATTCATGGGCTAGTTATGTTATAACTTTATATATTCTTTAGGTGTCTACTTTATGGTATACATGGGCTAGTTATGTAAAAACTTTTTATATTCTTTAGGTGTGTACTACATGTTATCAATGGGCTAGTTATGTTATAACTTTATATATTCTTTAGGTGTGTACTTCATGGTATCCATGGGCTAGTTATGTAAAAACTTAATATATTGTTAAGGTGTGTACTTCACGGCATCCATGGGCTAGTTATGTTATAACTTTATATATTCTTTAGGTGTGTACTTCATGGTATCCATGGGCTAGTTATGTTATAACTTTATATATTGTTTAGGTGTGTACTTCATGGTATCCATGGGTTAGTTATGTTATAACTTTCTATATTCTTTAGGTGTCTACTTCATGGTATCCATGGGCTAGTTATGTTATAATTTTATATATCCTTTAGGTGTGTACTTCATGATATCCATGTGCTAGTTATGTTATAACTTTGTATATTATTTAGGTGTGTACGTCATGGTATTCATGGGCTAGTTATGTTATAACTTTGTATATTCTTTAGGTGTGTACGTCATGGTATCCATGGGCTATTTATGTTATAACTTTCTATATTCTTTAGGTGTCTACTTCATGGTATCCATGGACTAGTTATGTTATACCTTTATATATTCTCTAGGTGTCTACTTCATGGTATCCATGGACTAGTTATGTTATAACTTAGTATATTCTTTAGGTGTGTACTTCATGGTATCCATGGACTAGTTATGGTATACCTTTACATATTCTTTAGGTGTGTACTTCATGATATCCATGTGCTGGTTATGTTAAAACTGTATATATTCTTTAGGTGTCTACTTCATGGTATCCATGTGCTAGTTATGTTATAACTTTGTATTTTCTTTAGATGTGTACTTCATGGCATCCATGGGTTAGTTATGTTATAACTTTATATATTCTTTAGATGTGTACTTCATGGTATCCATGGGCCAGTTATGTTATAACTTTATGTATTCTTTAGGTGTGTACTTCATGTTATCAATGGGCTAGTTATGTTATAACTGTATATATTGTTTAGGTGTGTACTTCATGGTATCCACGGTCTAGATATGTTATAACTTTATATATTGTTTAGGTGTGTACTTCATGTTATCCATGGGCTAGTTATGTTATAACTTTATATATTGTTTAGGTGTCTACTTCATGGTATCCATGGGCTAGTTATGTTATTATAAGTTCATATATTTTTAGGTGGGTACTTCATGGTATCCATGGGCTAGTTATGTTATAAGTTTATATATTCTTTAGGTGTGTACTTCATGGTATTCATGGGCTAGTTATGTTATAACTTTATATATTCTTTAGGTGTCTACTTTATGGTATACATGGGCTAGTTATGTAAAAACTTTTTATATTCTTTAGGTGTGTACTTCATGGTATCCATGGGCTAGTTATGTTATAAATTTATATATTATTTAGGTGTATACTTCATGGTATCCATGGGCTAGTTATGTTATAAGTTTATATATTCTTTAGGTGTGTACTTCATGGTATCCATGGGCTAGTTATGTTATAACTTTCTTTATTCTTTAGGTGTCTACTTCATGGTATCCATGGGCTAGTTATGTTATAAGTTTATATATTCTTTAGGTGTGTACTTCATGGTATCCATGGGCTAGTTATGTTATAATTTGATATATTCTTTAGGTGTGTACTTCATGGTATCCATGGGTTAGTTATGTTATAACTTTCTATATTCTTTAGGTGTCTACTTCATGGTATCCATGGGCTAGTTATGTTATAATTTTATATATCCTTTAGGTGTGTACTTCATGATATCCATGTGCTAGTTATGTTATAACTTTGTATATTATTTAGGTGTGTACGTCATGGTATTCATGGGCTAGTTATGTTATAACTTTGGATATTCTTTTGGTGTGTACGTCATGGTATCCATGGGCTATTTATGTTATAACTTTCTATATTCTTTAGGTGTCTACTTCATGGTATCCATGGACTAGTTATGTTATACCTTTATATATTCTTTAGGTGTCTACTTCATGGTATCCATGGACTAGTTATGTTATAACTTAGTATATTCTTTAGGTGTGTACTTCATGGTATCCATGGACTAGTTATGGTATACCTTTACATATTCTTTAGGTGTGTACTTCATGATATCCATGTGCTGGTTATGTTAAAACTGTATATATTCTTTAGGTGTCTACTTCATGGTATCCATGTGCTAGTTATGTTATAACTTTGTATTTTCTTTAGATGTGTACTTCATGGTATCCATGGACTAGTTATGGTATACCTTTATATATTCTTTAGGTGTCTACTTCATGGTATCCATGAACTAGTTATGTTATAAGTTTATATATTGTTTAGGTGTGTACTTCATTGTATCCATGGGCTAGTTATGTTATAACTTTCTATATTCTTTAGGTGTGTACTTCATGGTATCCACGGTCTAGATATGTTATAACTGTATATATTCTTTAGGTGTCTACTTCATGGTATCCATGGACTAGTTATGTTATAACTGTATATATTCTTTAGGTGTGTACTTCATGGTATCCATGGACTAGTTATTTTATAAATTTATATATTCTTTAGGTGTGTACTCCATGGTATCCATGGGCTAGTTATGTTATAACTTTATATATTCTTTAGGTGTCTACTTTATGGTATCCATGGGCTAGTTATGTTATAACTTTATATATTCTTTAGGTGTGTACTTCATGGTATCCATGTGCTAGTTATGTTATAATTTGATATATTCTTTAGGTGTGTACTTCATGGCATCCATGGGTTAGTTATGTTATAACTTTCTATATTCTTTAGGTGTCTACTTCATGGTATTCATGGGCTAGTTATGTTATAATTTTATATATCCTTTAGGTGTGTACTTCATGATATCCATGTGCTAGTTATGTTATAACTTTGTATATTATTTAGGTGTGTACGTCATGGTATTCATGGGCTAGTTATGTTATAACTTTGTATATTCTTTAGGTGTGTACGTCATGGTATCCATGGGCTAGTTATGTTATAAGTTTGTATATTCTTTAGGTGTGTACTTCATGGTATCCATGGGCTAGTTATGTAAAAACTTTATATATTCTTTAGGTGTGTACTACATGTTATCAATGGGCTAGTTATGTTATAACTTTATATATTCTTTAGGTGTGTACTTCATGGTATCCATGGGCTAGTTATGTAAAAACTTAATATATTGTTAAGGTGTGTACTTCACGGCATCCATGGGCTAGTTATGTTATAACTTTATATATTCTTTAGGTGTGTACTTCATGGTATCCATGGGCTAGTTATGTTATAACTTTATATATTGTTTAGGTGTGTACTTCATGTTATCAATGTGCTAGTTATGTTATAACTGTATATATTGTTTAGGTGTGTACTTCATGGTATCCACGGTCTAGATATGTTATAACTTTATATATTGTTTAGGTGTGTACTTCATGTTATCCATGGGCTAGTTATGTTATAACTTTATATATTGTTTAGGTGTCTACTTCATGGTATCCATGGGCTAGTTATGTTATCAGTTCATATATTTTTTAGGTGGGTACTTCATGGTATCCATGGGCTAGTTATGTTATAAGTTTATATAATATTTAGGTGTGTACGTCATAGTATCCATGGGCTAGGTATGTTATAACGTTGTATATTCTTTAGGTGTGTACTTCATCGTATTCATGGGCTAGTTATGGTATAAGTTTATATATTCTTTAGGTGTGTACTTCATGGTATCCATGGGCTTGTTATGTTATAACTTTCTATATGCTTTAGGTGTCTATTTCATGGTATCCATGGGTTTGTTATGTTATAAGTTTATATAGTCTTTAGGTGTGTACTTCATGGTATTCATGGGCTAGTTATGTTATAACTTTATATATTCTTTAGGTGTCTACTTCATGGTATCCATGGGCTAGTTATGTTATAATTTTATATATCCTTTAGGTGTGTACTTCATGATATCCATGTGCTAGTTATGTTATAAATTTGTATATTATTTAGGTGTGTACGTCATGGTGTTCATGGGCGAGTTATGTTATAACTTTGTATATTCTTTAGGTGTGTACGTCATGGTACCCATGGGCTATTTATGTTATAACTTTCTATATTCTTTAGGTGTCTACTTCATGGTATCCATGGACTAGTTATGTTATACCTTTATATATTCTTTAGGTGTCTACTTCATGGTATCCATGGACTAGTTATGTTATAACTTTTTATATTCTTTAGGTGTGTACTTCATGGTATCCATGGACTAGTTATGTTATACCTTTACATATTCTTTAGGTGTCTACTTTATGGTATCCATGGGCTAGTTATGTTATAACTTTATATATTCTTTAGGTGTGTACTTCATGGTATCCATGTGCTAATTATGTTATAACTTGATATATTCTTTAGGTGTGTACTTCATGGTATCCATGGGCTAGTTATGTTATCAGTTCATATATTTTTTAGGTGGGTACTTCATGGTATCCATGGGCTAGTTATGTTATAAGTTTATATATTCTTGAGGTGTGTACTTCATGGTATTCATGGGCTAGTTATGTTATAACTTTATATATTCTTTAGGTGTCTACTTTATGGTATACATGGGCTAGTTATGTAAAAACTTTTTATATTCTTTAGGTGTGTACTTCATGGTATCCATGGGCTAGTTATGTTATAAATTTATATATTATTTAGGTGTATACTTCATGGTATCCATGGGCTAGTTATGTTATAAGTTTATATATTCTTTAGGTGTGTACTTCATGGTATCCATGGGCTAGTTATGTTATAACTTTCTTTATTCTTTAGGTGTCTACTTCATGGTATCCATGGGCTAGTTATGTTATAAGTTTATATATTCTTTAGGTGTGTACTTCATGGTATTCATGGGCTAGTTATGTTATAACTTGATATATTCTTTAGGTGTCTACTTCATGGTATCCATGGGCTAGTTATGTAAAAACTTTTTATATTCTTTAGGTGTGTACTTCATGGTATCCATGGGCTAGTTATGCTATAATTTGATATATTCTTTAGGTGTGTACTTCATGGTATCCATGGGTTAGTTATGTTATAACTTTCTATATTCTTTAGGTGTCTACTTCATGGTATTCATGGGCTAGTTATGTTATAATTTTATTTATCCTTTAGGTGTGTACTTCATGATATCCATGTGCTAGTAATGTTATAACTTTGTATATTATTTAGTTGTGTACGTCATGGTATTCATGGGCTAGTTATGTTATAACTTTCTATATTCTTTAGGTGTGTACGTCATGGTATCCATGGGCTATTTATGTTATAACTTTCTATATTCTTTAGGTGTCTACTTCATGGTATCCATGGACTAGTTATGTTATACCTTTATATATTCTTTAGGTGTCTACTTCATGGTATCCATGGACTAGTTATGTTATAACTTAGTATATTCTTTAGGTGTGTACTTCATGGTATCCATGGACTAGTTATGGTATACCTTTACATATTCTTTAGGTGTGTACTTCATGATATCCATGTGCTAGTTATGTTAAAACTGTATATATTCTTTAGGTGTCTACTTCATGGTATCCATGTGCTAGTTATGTTATAACTTTGTATTTTCTTTAGATGTGTACTTCATGGTATCCATGGACTAGTTATGGTATACCTTTATATATTCTTTAGGTGTCTACTTCATGGTATTCATGGACTAGTTATGTTATAAGTTTATATATTGTTTAGGTGTGTACTTCATTGTATCCATGGGCTAGTTATGTTATAACTTTCTATATTCTTTAGGTGTGTACTTCATGGTATCCACGGTCTAGATATGTTATAACTGTATATATTCTTTAGGTGTCTACTTCATGGTATCCATGGGCTAGTTATGTTATAAGTTTATATATCCTTTAGGTGTGTACTTCATGGTATCCATGGACTAGTTATTTTATAACTTTATATATTCTTTAGGTGTGTACTTCATGGTATCCATGGGCTAGTTATGTTATAACTTTATATATTCTTTAGGTGTCTACTTTATGGTATCCATGGGCTAGTTATGTTATAACTTTATATATTCTTTAGGTGTCTACTTTATGGTATCCATGGGCTAGTTATGTTATAACTTTATATATTCTTTAGGTGTGTACTTCATGGTATCCATGTGCTAGTTATGTTATACCTTTATATATTCTTTAGGTGTGTACTTCATGGTATACACGGTCTTGTTATGTTATAACTTTATATATTCTTTAGGTGTGTACTTCATTGTATCCATGGGCTAGTTATGTTATAAGTTTGTATATTCTTTAGGTGTGTACTTCATGGTATCCATGGGCTAGTTATGTAAAAACTTTATATATTCTTTAGGTGTGTACTACATGTTATCAATGGGCTAGTTATGTTATAACTTTATATATTCTTTAGGTGTGTACTTCATGGTATCCATGGGCTAGTTATGTAAAAACTTAATATATTGTTAAGGTGTGTACTTCACGGCATCCATGGGCTAGTTATGTTATAACTTTATATATTGTTTAGGTGTCTACTTCATGGTATCCATGGGCTAGTTATGTTATAAGTTCATATATTTTTTAGGTGGGTACTTCATGGTATCCATGGGCTAGTTATGTTATAAGTTTATATAATATTTAGGTGTGTACGTCATAGTATCCATGGGCTAGGTATGTTATAACGTTGTATATTCTTTAGGTGTGTACTTCATCGTATTCATGGGCTAGTTATGGTATAAGTTTATATATTCTTTAGGTGTGTACTTCATGGTATCCATGGGCTTGTTATGTTATAACTTTCTATATGCTTTAGGTGTCTATTTCATGGTATCCATGGGTTTGTTATGTTATAAGTTTATATAGTCTTTAGGTGTGTACTTCATGGTATTCATTGGCTAGTTATGTTATAACTTTATATATTCTTAAGGTGTCTACTTCATGGTATCCATGGGCTAGTTATGTAAAAACTTTTTATATTCTTTAGGTGTGTACTTCATGGTATCCATGGGCTAGTTATGTTATAAATTTATATATTATTTAGGTGTGTACTTCATGGTATCCATGGGCTAGTTATGTTATAAGTTTATGTATTCTTTAGGTGTGTACTTCATGGTATCCATGGGCTAGTTATGTTATAACTTTCTTTATTCTTTAGGTGTCTACTTCATGGTATCCATGGGCTAGTTATGTTATAATTTGATATATTCTTTAGGTGTGTACTTCATGGTATCCATGGGTTAGTTATGTTATAACTTTCTATATTCTTTAGGTGTCTACTTCATGGTATCCATGGGCTAGTTATGTTATAATTTTATATATCCTTTAGGTATGTACTTCATGATATCCATGTGCTAGTTATGTTATAACTTTGTATATTATTTAGGTGTGTAAGTCATGGTATTCATGGGCTAGTTATGTTATAACTTTGTATATTCTTTAGGTGTGTACGTCATGGTACCCATGGGCTATTTATGTTATAACTTTCTATATTCTTTAGGTGTCTACTTCATGGTATCCATGGACTAGTTATGTTATACCTTTATATATTCTTTAGGTGTCTACTTCATGGTATCCATGGACTAGTTATGTTATAACTTTATATATTCTTTAGGTGTGTACTTCATGGTATCCATGGACTAGTTATGTTATACCTTTACATATTCTTTAGGTGTCTACTTTATGGTATCCATGGACTAGTTATGTTATAACTTTATATATTCTTTAGGTGTCTAATTTATGGTATCCATGGACTAGTTATGTTATACCTTTATATATTCTTTTGTTGTCTACTTTATGGTATCCATGGGCTAGTTATGTTATAACTTTATATATTCTTTAGGTGTGTACTTCATGGTATCCATGTGCTAATTATGTTATAACTTGATATATTCTTTAGGTGTGTACTTCATGGTATCCATGTGCTAGTTATGTTATAACATTATATATTCTTTAGGTGTGTACTTCATGGTATCCATGGGCTAATTTTGTTATAACTTTATATATTCTTTAGGTATGTACTTCATGGTATCCATGGCACTGGTGGGAATGTCATGTCTCCTCACTGTTTTCGTTCTACAAGTTCACTACAAAGGAAACAATGGCACGCGTATGCCTGGATGGGTTAAGCGATGCATCATGGTACCCTTATCACGTGTCACCTGCGTAAAGATTACTTTTGATGATGACAAGAACTACAGTGTATCAGGCGGAAATAACTCTGGGATCATCGTACGTATTTGTTTCCCGATAAAGACAATTTTTTTTCCCCTGGAATTATTTATAATATATAAAACAAAAAACACTGTTACTTAATATACTTCCCGTGCAGTATTGGATAACAACATACATTTTGTCACTGCCTGCCAAAAGAGGCAGTAAAATGAAAACCCGGAAAAAACTTTCAAAATCAACTGTTTGTTTATCGTAAGATGAGTCTGAAGGTGTACCCATAAAGAGTCAGCGGTTGGCTTCTTTCTATCTTGGGATCATTGAAGAAACCAAAATTGTTCCAATCTATGTCTTTTCTGTCATATCTCCTCTTTCATTCTGTGTTGCCTTTGTTATAATCTTATTATATCTGTTGTTCCCTGACTCCCGTCCTTATATGACCCTTGTCGTAACCTTCTTCCCTGACGTCCGTCCTAATATGATCCTTGTTGTTGCCGTCCTCCCTGACGTCCGTCCTAATATGACCCTTGTTGTTACCGTCCTCCCTGACTCCCGTCCTTATATGACCCTTGCTGTTGCCGTCCTCTCTGACTCCCGTCCTTATATGGCCCTTGTCGTAACCTTCTTCACTGACGTCCGTCCTAATATGACCTTTGTTGTTACCGTCTTCCCTGACGGCCATCCTAAAATGACCCTTGTTGTTTCCGTCCTCACTGACTCCCGTCCTTATATGGCCCTTGTCGTAACCTTCTTCACTGACTCCCGTCCTAAAATGACCCTTGTTGTTGCCGTCCTCACTGACGTCCGTCCTAATATGACCCTTGTCGTAACCTTCGTTCCTGACGTCCGTCCTAATATGACCCTTGTCGTAACCGTCTTTCCTGACTCCCGTCCTAATATGACCCGTATTGTCTTTCATCACCCATGTCGTTGCGACAACAAGAAACCCGGTATAGAGTATGCTTGATAATGATGTTAATTCCCTTGACCCTTGTTTAAACTGATCAACAAACTAATATTTTGTTTTGATATTATCATTTTAATCCTGAAAAATGATGATTGTTATTGTATCACTCTTAGATTCCTAATGGCCCTCTGCAGTGCGAACAAGTAGAGAAAATTAATCACAACAGCTACCAGGACAACGAAAAGACGCAGCCCACTACACACCCATCAGGGGAACGACTTTCACTTTTTCGACTCCAATCTGCACTCAATGGTATTTCGGACAGACTAGAATTCTTCAGGCGTCACATAGAATCTCAGCAAGAGGAAACAACACTACATACAGACTGGAACCTCCTGGCTGTCATGATGGACCGCGTGTTCATGGTGTTGTACGTTCTAATCGTTAGCACGGTGGCGCTGTCAATGATACTTCCGGTTGTCTTACGCGACCGATCTATGCATACGGAATGATGAAGAAAACACAAAAATTAGTAAAATGGTACCTCCGTTCAACAGTAAAATTGAATTTGCATATGTTCAAGAAAGCCAAATTTGTATGTGGTATCTAAACTCATCTGAGAAATATAAGGTACTGCTGTAAGAATTTACATCTCAAACCGAAGTGGATTTTCTAAAATATGCCCCGTGATTATATTAGAAACATCTGCTATATATTGGATTTTTCCACAAACGTTCATTATAAGAATTTACCGAACACAAGTCACAGGATGTATTATTCAACAAGGAGTACATACAGGCATTGTACAGTACGAAAATGTTTGTTTATAAATCAGATGATAGTACATGCCATGGAGGTAATTCGATGTACATTTACAATGTTTATATACAGATAAATGTTCTTATACAGCGATTGTAATGGGGGCCTCTGGTGTTAAAACAACACTGTATCTGTTATTGACTTACTTTTGTCTTTAAAGTGAAAAAGCTTCAGATAATTATATACAACGGTCCATACATCAATCCGACAGAGCCTTTGTATTGTGGTGGTCAAAATGATGTCACAATTAACGGGTTTTGAGCTATATTCTATAATAGTTTATATAGTTATGTATAGACGTAAGGATGTTACTTTAACAAGACTGACACATCAGTCATTTCTATGTGTCATGAAACATGGGTAAGTTTGTTTGTTTGTTTGTTTGTTTGTTCTTTTGTTCTTTTGCTATGTATTGATTTTCAGGAACTACAATTTTATTCACAAACATTTTAGATACTGATTAAGAGTAATATTATTCGAACATTTAATCATATTAATTTATGGAATAAATTTAGGTTCTAAAACGAGTGGCCATTAAATAAAAACAAGATTTTTGGGGAAGTTCCGCCTCACATCGTGAGTTTAATAAATTAGATGAACACGACAATAATATATACTCTACAGTAGTGGGAACATGCAAACACGTGCAGATCTTCTCAAGAAAGCGACGATCGAGCTATATATATATCGCTCTTAACATCATTTATTCTCATCGAATGCAAACCACGGCCAAACCATGTTAATTATGATGAACCGATCGCGTTACATGTATTCTCCTTTCCTCGTTTAAACTGTTAAATTGTTTATATAAAACAAAGTGTATATTACTTAAAACATTTTTAAAAGACAGAATTGAAGCAGAAAATTAATTTTATCGCACAAATTCGACTCGAGTCAGTCTTGATGAATCGAAAGTGTACTTGTTTTTGTATTTAGTCCTTCAACTAGTCCATGTATAAAGACGGTTTAGTTTTAAATTTCATTTTTTAGTTACATTTGTACGTATTAAACTGTTTTATAACCATTCTATTGACTGACTCGTGTATATAAACGATCTCGTGATTTAACAGTATACAGTATACATATACATATACATATATTACATGTACATCTGACGAAATAAAGATTTCATTGTTTGCAGTACAATTATTGCAGTCAGATAGACTTAGAAGTATTTTCATTTGTAAAGAAATGTTACATTGAAGTGTTGATTGATCTCATCTTTAGGCGTAGTCTGTTTCAGTGATTTGTTATGTTTTCTTTACGATACTTCAGTATTTGTTGGTCGTCTTCCATACGTGTTTACTTATAGCCACATTCTATCCTGAAGGTTTCTTTGTGCAGAATTGTGAATAAAGCTGAAAGTTTAAAGAAGTGTTGAGTTTCTAGTTTAAAGTTAGTGTAAATGGAATAGTACGTAATACATGTACATCAATATACCTAACCCTAACCCTAACCCTAACCCTAACCCTTACCCATCAATATCAACCTATGGTATGAAACCTATTATCTATCAATCATTCAAGGTATTATACGTGTGCACATCCAAACGCTGTATAAAACACCGGGATATATTATATAGAGACAAGCATCAACACGCTTGACATAGTTACACTTTCTATACATTGATTCAATGTCAAACCAGATCATTATTAATATTTCCCATACCTTTATAGATACCACAATATGATTTAATTGACTGGTCAAAATCTGTTCCGGAAAATTTACATTTAGTCGTTATTTTATTTCCCTCAACAATGACACTCGTTCGACAAAAGACATGCAAGTAAATAGTTCTGTCAATCTATTAACTGTTAATGATAATACAAAACACAGGCAAGTAAATAGTACTGTCAATCTATTTACAGGTAATGATAATACAAAACACAGGTAAAGCAATAGTACTGTCAATCTATTTACTGTTAATGATAATACAAAACACAGGTAAGCCAATAATACTGTCGATATATTTACAGGTAATGATAATACAAAAAACAGGTAAGTCAATAGTACTGTCAATCTATTTACAGGTAATGGTAATACAAAACACAGGTAAGTCAATAGTACTGTCAATCTATTTACTGTTAATGGTAATACAAAACACAGGTAAGTCAATAATACTGTCAATCTATTTACAATTAATGATAATTAAAAACACAGGTAAGTCAATAGTACTATCAATCTGTTAACTGTTAATGATAATGAAAAACACAGGTAAGTCAATAGTACTGTCAATATATTTACAGGTAATGATAATACAAAACACAGGTAAGTCAATAATACTGTCAATCTATTTACTGTTAATGATAATACAAAACACAGGTAAGTCAATAGTACTGTCAATCTATTTACTGTAAATGATAATACACAATACAGGTAAGTCAATAGTACTGTCAATCTATTAACTGTCAATTATAATACAAAACACAGGTAAGGCAATAGTACTGTCAATCCATTTACAGGTAATGATAATGCAAAACACAGGTAAGTCAATAGTACTGTCAATCTATTTACAATTAATGATAATTAAAAACACAGGTAAGTCAATAGTACTGTCAATCTATTTACTGTTAATGATAATACAAAACACAGGTAAGTCAATAGTACTGTCAATCTATTTACTGTTAATGATAATACAAAACACAGGTAAGTCAATAGTACTGTCAATCTATTAACTGTCAATTATAATACAAAACACAGGTAAGGCAATAGTACTGTCAATATATTAACCGGTAATGATAATACAAAACACAGGTAAGTTAATAGTACTGTCAATCTATTTACGGTTAATTAATAGTACATTGTTATATAACTAAAATGTAATATCAAAGTGTTATTTAACTAAAATTATCATGAAAAAATTAATATATAACTAAAACATATCATGAAAACGCGTTATATAACTAACATTACCATGGCAAATTGTGATGTACCTAAAATTACCATGATAGGTGTCATATAGCTAAAACTATCATGAAAAGTGATATATATCTCATAATATAATGACAGTGTGTTATTGCAGCTTAGATAATTTTCATAGAGTGTTGTATAACTAAAATTTAAAAACAAATACGTAGTACCCTTTATTGTACAGATACTGGCATAACATAAACTGGCTAATGACAACCTAATTAAAACTGATGTCAAGCAAGGATTCAGCTGAAGACGTCTATTAAATTGACTTTTACCCAGTAACCGTAGGTAACAATTGACAATACTCATTAGTGTGTTTATTTTAAAAATAAAGACCTCTCTCTTCTGTTTATCTAACCATTGATATGTTTGTTAAGAAATGCCGATCGTTTATCACCATGCTAATGAGGAAAAAACGGCACAGTTTAGTAAGCCGACTCTGTCAATGGATACCCGTGAATTCGTATTTATCGTTTTGTTGGATGTTTTGGCATGCTTGTCATCGATTTAGAATAATGATGTCCGGTAATTTAAGAAAAGCAACAGGGATTTCCATTAGCCCATAACGACCGTGACGTTATGTATCTCGGCATTATAATCATTACATTACGGTCGCCGATTGCTATCGACATAATTCTACAAACATGCACTACGTGTTAACAGGTACAAACAGGTCACACATTGACAGGACCAAACTGATAATGTAAACATCTACCACTGTCTTATCCTAACACATTGACAGGACCAAACTGAGTCTGTAAACATCTACCACTTTCTTATCCTAACACATTGACAGGACCAAACTGATAATGTAAACATCTACCACTTTCTTACCCTAACACATTGACAGGACCAAACTGATAACTCGTCTGTAAACATCTACCACTTTCTCACCCTAACACATTGACAGGACAAAAACAGATGATGTAAACATCTACCAATTTCTTATCCTAACACATTGACAGCACCAAACCGATAACTCGTCTGTAAACATCTACCACTTTCTTATCCTAACACATTGACAGGACCAAACTGAGTCTGTAAACATCTTCCACTTTCTTATCCTAACACATTGACAGGACCAAACTGATAATGTAAACATCTACCACTTTCTTACCCTAACACATTGACATTGACAGGACAAAAACAGATAATGTAAACATCTACCACTTTCTTATCCTAACACATTGACAGGACCAAACTGATCATGTAAACATCTACCACTTTCTTACCCTAACACATTGACAGGACAAAAACAGATAACTCGTCTGTAAACATCTACCACTTTCTTACCCTAACACATTGACAGGACCAAACTGATAATGTAAACATCTACCACTTTCTTACCCTAACACATTGACAGGACCAAACTGATAATTTAAACATTTACCACTTTCTTATCCTAACACATTGACAGGACCAAACTGATAATGTAAACATCTACCACTTTCTTATCCTAACACATTGACAGGACCAAACTGATAATGTAAACATCTACCACTTTCTTATCCTAACACATTGACAGGACCAAACTGATAATGTAAACATCTACCACTTTCTTATCCTAACACATTGACAGGACAAAACTGATAATGTAAACATCTACCACTTTCTTACCCTAACACATTGACAGGACCAAACTGATAATGTAAACATCTACCACTTTCTTATCCTAACACATTGACAGGACCAAACTGATAATGTAAACATCTTCCACTTTCTTACCCTAACACATTGACAGGACCAAACTGATAATGTAAACATCTACCACTTTCTTATCCTAACACATTGACAGGACCAAACTGATAATGTAAACATTTACCACTTTCTTATCCTAACACATTCTGTTTCTTGCTCTTAAGATGTGAATCGCGTTGGTACCTTGGTTTAGAATTCCAATGTTGTTTATACAAATGAGTGATTCGCAATTTACATATGGACTGGTCTAATTGCTCGAAAGATACATTTGTACACAGCGGTTGAACCAGTATTTAAGCCATAAACATTTGTCGGTAAAGGGAAGGTTAGTTAAGTAGGTAGCCCGACAAATCCAGCAAAAAATCAGTTTGGGGAGACAATGTAGATTACTAGATTACTCTGTAAGAGAAGTTCAAACAAATTAGTGGATTATACTGAAATGATTCTGCTAAAGCTAAACATATTCTTAGGATCAGATGTGTCTATGTTTTCAGTTAAATGCTGAAAACCAAATTGTAAAAGTTGGCAGATTTTTAACTGGTTAATCACAACTTCGTAGTAATGTCGTGACAACTAATTGTAGTGTACAAACGTACTAACTTATAAATTATTAAACTTATAAAATCTTGTAGAGTTATAAATAAAAACGATTGCTTTTGTTTGTTTTTCATTTCGCTTTAATCTTTGGATCTGATGGTGTGTCTCGCTAAATATTTCTATCATTCAAGTTCAAATTCAGCATTTAAAATCTTAAAGAAACACGTTTCAGATTAAGCCAATTTCCCAATATTAGTGTTCCATTGTAGATGTGATGGTATTGATATATGCTGCTTTCTAAATGAATTATAGTCAAATACAGACCTGTTATCATTGACAGAACTATTATTTTCATGTATTTCAATTATTTTGTGTAAGCTATTGATATGTTATAATAGGAAAATCAAAGTGGCCTTGTAATACTAATTTAAGTCAACTTCATATAAACAGTACCTGGTTTGTTTTGTGTGATGGTTGCAAATATAGAAATTGTAAATTTAAATCAATTCATCATTGTGATGGCGGTCTGATGCAATTAGTCCAGAATTGATTTATTATCGAGTAAACACCCTGCATGTTAGTTAGCATAAGGGTTGTAAGGCATGGAAGTATGTTTACCCCACAGACCAGACATTATTTAAACATTAATAAAGTGACCGACGTGATGTATTGTTGAATTATTTAGTAACCCATGAGTCTATCGGTACAGGTGTACTGCGTCAAAGGAAAGCACGATATATATACAAGAAAACATGCATTGTAAATCAATGTTTGCAAATATGGGAGATGAAATCGACACAGAAGCATGTGCATGTCATTGATAGTTGACATCGGGATACGCGCTGCCATACTTCTTGTCACGTTGTCACCTTGTCGCAATAAAGGGTATCGACTTGTGAACACTCAATACGCCCGCAGCACTTGATATGCTGAGAACAGTTTTTTGTTGTGGTGAAAATATTACGTCATTGCCATGATTGGTTTAAGCCAGTGGTATCATCCATTCTTAATGCAAATATCAAACATTAAGGACTGCTGTTAACGAGTTAAACATTAATAATTCGTTTGCCCAAGACATCTCACTAATCTTTTATTACATTTCAGTCAAATATTGGTGAAGTCACATCCTCAAAATGGTAACTAGGAAAGTAACGACGAAACAACATAACACCTATCACACATGTAATTACAATATTTCCCTACAAAGTCACGATGTCGACAATAAAATCATCATCTTCATCAGCTTGCATCTTTGTATATTCTCGAATGAAAACCAAAACATTGCGGTGAAAATAGAGACAACGTTTGTTCCAATGGGTATGCCACCAAACTCAACAAAGATGTTGTCGATTAGAAATTTAATCATTTTTTTCGGGGTCTAATCCTTGAATACACTGGCTAACTGTCCTATAGTACTGGGAATGGTAGTTAGATAGATAAAGGTCCTATAGTACTGGGAATGGTAGTTAGATAGATAAAGGTCCTATAGTACTGGGAATGGTAGTTAGATAGATAAAGGTTCTATAGTACTGGGAATGGTAGTTAGATAGATAAAGGTTCTATAGTACTGGGAATGGTAGTTAGATAGATAAAGGTCCTATAGTACTGGGAATGGTAGTTAGATAGATAAAGGTCATATAGTACTGGGAATGGTAGTTAGATAGATAAAGGTCCTATAGTACTGGGAATGGTAGTAGATAGATAAAGGTCCTATAGTACTGGGTGAAGTCTCGGTAAGTTGTGGTTACTGCAATTAACATCAAAATCTGCTGAAATTAGCCTTCCTAAGTTGTGGTTACGACAGTTTACATTAAAATTTGCTTGGCGCAGTTTCGGTAAGTTGTGGTTTAAGCAGTTAATATCAAAATTTGCTGGGCGAAGTCTCCTTAAGTTGTAGTTATGGCAGTTAACAATAAAATGTGTTGGGCGTAGTCTCATTAAGTTGTGAAAAATGTTAGTCATAATTGTAAAAAGTCATACATTGATTAGCTTGCTTTCTGATCAGTTTTATTAACCTGTATTTTTGACAGAAAATGATAAATAATCGTTCATAGACATGTAAAAATATTATTTCACTATCCCATAAGGAAATTGCAAATATTGATTGCGAATAGTAGGATTGTCGCAATGATGATTTCAGCTATCACTGTCTGATATATATTTATGACTGTCAGGGGATGTGTCATTAACGAGGTATTCCCAAAGTATCGGTCAGAATACATATCTGGGTAAACCATGACAACATGATAGGCAGGCACGTGGCGAGACGATACTCGGAAGGTCCCTAGATCGATTAATTCGAACGAGGTAAACCAAATGTGTGACTTGATAGGACACTTACCTGATATTATCATACATAATTACTAAAAGTAATCCATTAAGTTTTGTATCATTAAACACTTAAGTTTTTGTTCATATTATTTGATGATGTTTCCTGACAAAATATATCGTGTTTCATAAAAATCTTGAAGTCAAATTTGATTAACACATTGATTTTATAGTTTTATATGGGTTTAATTATCAAACAAATTATATTGATAACAAATAACCGTATCAATATACATATCTACGGAGGTACCAATATACATATCTACGGACATATCAATATACATATCTACAGACATATCAATATAAATATATACAGACATATCAATATACATATCTACGGACATATCAATATACATATCTACGGACATATCAATATACATATCTACGGACATACCAATATACATATCTACGGACGTATCAATATAAATATCTACAGACATATCAATATACATATCTACGGACATATCAATATACATATCTACAGACATATCAATATACATATCTACGGACATATCAATATACATATATACGGACATATCAATATACATATCTACAGACATATCAATATACATATATACGGACATATCAATAAACATATCTACAGACATATCAATATACATATCTACGGACATATCAATATACATATCTACAGACATATCAATATACATATCTACGGACATATCAATATACAATTCAACAGACATATCAATATAAATAACTACAGACATATCAATATACATATCTACGGACATATCAATATACATATCTACGGACATATAAATATACATATCTACGGTCATATCAATATACATATCTACGGACATATCAATATACATATATACGGACATATAAATATACATATCTACGGACATATCAATATACATATCTACGGACATATCAATATACATATCTACGGACATATCAATATACATATCTACGGACATATCAATATACATATCTACAGACATATCAATATACATATATACGGACATATCAATATACATATCTACGGACATATCAATATACATATCTACAGACATATTAATATACATATCTACAGACATATCAATATACATATATACGGACATATCAATATACATATCTACGGACATATCAATATACATATCTACAGACATATCAATATACATATCTACGGACATATCAATATACATATCTACAGACATATCAATATACATATATACGGACATATCAATATACATATCTACGGACATATCAATATACATATCTACGGACATATCAATATACATATCTACGGACATGTCAATATACATATCTACAGACATATCAATATACATATATACGGACATATCAATATACATATCTACGAACATATTAATATACATATCTACAGACATATCAATATACATATATACGGACATATCAATATACATATCTACGGACATATCAATATACATATCTACGGACATATCAATATACATATCTACAGACATATCAATATACATATATACGGACATATCAATATACATATCTACAGACATATCAATATACATATATACGGACATATCAATAAACATATCTACAGACATATCAATATACATATCTACGGACATATCAATATACATATCTACAGACATATCAATATACATATCTACGGACATATCAATATACATATCTACAGACATATCAGTATACATATCTACAGACATATCAATATACATATCTACGGAAATATCAATATACATATCTACAGACATATCAATATACATATCTACAGACATATTAATATACATATCTACAGACATATCAATATACATATATACGGACATATTAATATACATATCTACAGACATATCAATATACATATCTACAGACATATCAATATACATATCTACGGACATATCAATATACAATTCAACAGACATATCAATATACATATATACGGACATATCAATATACATATCTACAGACATATCAATATACATATCTACAGACATATTAATATACATATCTACAGACATATCAATATACATATATACGGACATATCAATATACATATCTACAGACATATCAATATACATATCTACGGACATATCAATATACATATCTACGGACATATCAATATACATATCTACGGACATATCAATATATACATATCTACGGACATATCAATATACATATCTACGGACATATCAATATACATATCTACGGACATATCAATATACATATATACGGACATATCAATATACATATATACGAACATATCAATATACATATCTACGGACATATCAATATACATATCTACGGACATATCAATATACATATTTACAAACATATCAATATACATATCTACGGACATATCAATATACATATATACGGACATATCAATATACATATCTACAGACATATCAATAAACATATCTACAGACATATCAATATACATATCTACGGACATATCACTATACATATCTACGGACATATCAATATACATATCTACGGACATATTAATATACATATCTACAGACATATAAATATACATATATACGGACATATCAATATACATATCTACGGACATATCAATATACATATCTACAGACATATCAATATACATATCTACAAACATATCAATATACATATATACGGACATATCAATATACATATCTACGGACATAACATCTACAGACATATCAATATACATATCTACGGACATATCAATATACATATCTACGGACATATCAATATACATATCTACGGACATATCAATATACATATCTACGGACATATCAATATACATATCTACGGACATATCAATATACATATCTACGGACATATCAATATACATATCTACAGACATATCATTATACATATCTACGGACATATCAATATACATATCTACGGACATATCACTATACATATCTACGTACATATCAATATACATATCTACGGACATATCAATATACATATCTACAGACATATCAATATACATATCTACAGACATATCAATATACATATATACGGACATATCAATAAACATATCTACAGACATAGCAATATACATATCTACGCACATATCAATATACATATCTACGGACATATTAATATACATATCTACAGACATATCAATATACATATATACGGACATATCAATATACATATCTACGGACATATCAATATACATATATACGGACATATCAATATACATATCTACGGACATATCAATATACATATCTACGGACATATCAATATACATATCTACAAACATATCAATATACATATCTACGGACATATCAATATACATATCTACGGACATATCAATATACATATCTACAGACATATCAATATACATATATACGGACATATCAATATACATATCTACAGACATATCAATATACATATCTACAGACATATCAATATAAATATCTACGGACATATCAATATACATATCTACGGACATATCAATATACATATCTACAGACATATCAATATAAATATCTACGGACATATCAATATACATATCTACGGACATATCAATATACATATCTACAAACATATCAATATACATATATACGGACATATCAATATACATATCTACAGACATATCAATATACATATCTACGGACATATCAATATACATATCTACGGACATATCAATATACATATCTACAGACATATCAATATACATATCTACGGACATATCAATATACATATCTACGGACATATCAATATACATATCTACAGACATATCAATATACATATATACGGACATATCAATATACATATCTACGGACATATCAATATACATATCTACGGACATATCAATATACATATCTACAAACATATCAATATACATATCTACAGACATATCAATATACCTATCTACGGACATATCAATATACATATATACGGACATATCAATATACATATCTACAGACATATCAATAAACATATCTACAGACATATCAATATACATATCTACGGACATATCACTTTACATATCTACGGACATATCAATATACATATCTACGGACATATTAATATACATATCTACAGACATATCAATATACATATATACGGACATATCAATATACATATCTACGGACATATCAATATACATATCTACAGACATATCAATATACACATCTACAAACATATCAATATACATATCTACGGACATATCAATATACATATCTACGGACATATCAATATACATATCTACAGACATATCAATATACATATCTACGGACATATCAATATACATATCTACGGACATATCAATATACATATCTACGGACATATCAATATACATATCTACGGACATATCAATATACATATCTACAGACATATCAATATACATTTCTACGGACATATCAATATACATATCTACGGACATATCAATATACATATCTACAGACATATCAATATACATATCTACGGACATATCAATATACATATCTACGGACATATCAATATACATATCTACAGACATATCAATATACATATCTACGGACATATCAATATACATATCTACGGACATATCAATAAATATATCTACGGACATATCAATATACATATCTACGGACATATCAATATACATATCTACAAACATATCAATATACATATCTACGGACATATTAATATACATATCTACAGACATATCAATATACATATCTACGGACATATCAATATACATATCTACGGACATATCAATATACATATCTACAGACATATCAATATACATATCTACGGACATATCAATATACATATCTACAGACATATTAATATACATATCTACGGACATATCAATATACATATCTACGGACATATCAATAAATATATCTACGGACATATCAATACACATATCTACAGACATATCAATATACATATCTACGGACGTATCAATATACATATCTACAGACATATTAATATACATATCTACGGACATATCAATATACATATCTACAGACATATCAATATACATATCTACGGACATATCAATATACATATCTACAGACATATCAATATACATATCTACGGACATATCAATATACATATCTACAGACATATCAATATACATATCTACGGACATATCAATATACATATATACGGACATATCAATATACATATCTACAGACATATCAATAAACATATCTACAGACATATCAATATACATATCTACGGACATATCACTATACATATCTACGGACATATCAATATACATATCTACGGACATATTAATATACATATCTACAGACATATCAATATACATATATACGGACATATCAATATACATATCTACGGACATATCAATATACATATCTACAGACATATCAATATACACATCTACAAACATATCAATATACATATCTACGGACATATCAATATACATATCTACGGACATATCAATATACATATCTACGGACATATCAATATACATATCTACAGACATATCAATATACATATCTACGGACATATCAATATACATATCTACGGACATATCAATATACATATCTACGGACATATCAATATATAGATATCTACGGACATATCAATATACATATCTACAGACATATCAATATACATTTCTACGGACATATCAATATACATATCTACGGACATATCAATATACATATCTACAGACATATCAATATACATATCTACGGACATATCAATATACATATCTACGGACATATCAATATACATATCTACAGACATATCAATATACATATCTACGGACATATCAATATACATATCTACGGACATATCAATATACATATCTACGGACATATCAATATACATATCTACAGACATATCAATATACATATCTACGGACATATCAATATACATATCTACGGACATATCAATATACATATCTACGGACATATCAATATACATATCTACGGACATATCAATATACATATCTACAGACATATCAATATACATATCTACGGATATATCAATATACATATCTACAAACATATTATTATACATATCTACGGACATATCAATATACATATCTACGGACATATCAATATACATATCTACAGACATATCAATATACATATCTACGGACATATCAATATACATATCTACGGACATATCAATAAATATATCTACGGACATATCAATATACATATCTACGGACATATCAATATACATATCTACAAACATATCAATATACATATCTACGGACATATTAATATACATATCTACAGACATATCAATATACATATCTACGGACATATCAATATACATATCTACGGACATATCAATATACATATCTACAGACATATCAATATACATATCTACGGACATATCAATATACATATCTACAGACATATTAATATACATATCTACGGACATATCAATATACATATCTACGGACATATCAATAAATATATCTACGGACATATCAATATACATATCTACAGACATATCAATATACATATCTACGGACGTATCAATATACATATCTACAGACATATTAATATACATATCTACGGACATATCAATATACATATCTACGGACATATCAATATACATATCTACGGACATATCAATATACATATCTACAGACATATCAATATACATATCTACGGACATATCAATATACATATCTACGGACATATCATTATAGATATCTACGGACATATCAATATACATATCTACAGACATATCAATATACATATCTACGGACATATCAATATACATATCTACAGACATATCAATATACATATCTACGGACATATCAATATACATATCTACAAACATATTATTATACATATCTACGGACATATCACTATACATATCTACGGACATATCAATATACATATCTACGGACATATCAATATACATATCTACGGACATATCAATATACATATCTACGGACATATCAATAAATATATATATGGACATATCAATATACATATCTACGGACATATCAATAAATATATCTACGGACATATCAATATACATATCTACAGACATATCAATATACATATCTACTGACATATCAATATACATATCTACAGACATATTAATATACATATCTACAGACATATCAATATACATATCTACAAACATATTATTATACATATCTACAGACATATCAATATACATATCTACGGACATATCAATATACATATCTACAGACATCAATATACATATCTACGGACATATCAATATACATATCTACAGACATATCAATATACATATCTACAGACATATCAATATACATATATACGGACATATCAATATACATATCTACAGACATATCAATATACATATCTACGGACATATCAATATACATATCTACAGACATATCAATATACATATCTACGGACATATCAATATACATATCTACAGACATATCAATATGCATATCTACAGACATATCAATATACATATCTACAGACATATCAATATAAATATCTACGGACATATCAATATACATATCTACGGACATATCAATATACATATCTACGGACATATCAATATACATATCTACAGACATATTAATATACATATCTACAGACATATCAATATAAATATCTACGGTCATATCAATATACATATCTACGGTCGTACCAATATATATATCTACGGACATATCAATATACATATCTACCGACATATCAATATACATATCTACGGACATATCAATATACATATCTACGGACATATCAATATACATATCTACGGACATATCAATATACATATCTACAGACATATCAATATACATATCTACGGACATATCAATATACATATCTACAGACATATCAATATACATATCTACAGACATATCAATATACATATCTACAGACATATCAATATAAATATCTACGGACATATCAATATACATATCTACGGACATATCAATATACATATCTACGGACATATCAATATACATATCTACAGACATATTAATATACATATCTACAGACATATCAATATAAATATCTACGGTCATATCAATATACATATCTACGGTCGTACCAATATATATATCTACGGACATATCAATATACATATCTACCGACATATCAATATACATATCTACAGACATATCAATATACATATCTACGGACATATCAATATACATATCTACGGACATATCAATATACATATCTACGGACATATCAATATACATATCTACGGACATATCAATATACATATCTACGGACATATCAATATACATATCTACGGACATATCAATATACATATCTACGGACATATCAATATACATATCTACGGTCGTACCAATATATATATCTACGGACATATCAATATACATATCTACCGACATATCAATATACATATCTACGGACATATCAATATACATATCTACGGACATATCAATATACATATCTACGGACATATCAATATACATATCTACGGACATATCAATATACATATCTACGGTCGTACCAATATATATATCTACTGACATATCAATATACATATCTGCCGGCGTCATCTTTTTAATAATTGTTGATCGATTCCCTTTTATGTTACTCATCATTTTTATTTTGATGGTTGATTTATATCAATTTAAGATACTTATCATCTTGATATTAATGGTTGATTTATTCCTAATTTGGTAAGATACAAATATTTCTACAAAAACGAAAGATACATACTTAATGGAACATATCAATATACATTTATGATAATCATTCTGCTGCAAACAAATCCTCATTGTTATCGGTGAAATGTGACTGTGTAGCATAAGAGATGCTTCGTGATTCTTACCCTTGGTTTAAAATGCTCGTTTGTCTCATTTACGAATTAATTGATAAATGATCGTGTTGAATAATTTAGGACATGGTTATCGTCACTTGGATATTGATACAGTTTTATTGATCAAGGCTATGTATGAACAAGTGTTCGAATGTCGCCTATTTAATTAAATATTTATTTAAGACTTAAGTTAGGAGCTAGGTTCCCGCTGACATCAGTCACGGTTGGGTTGACAGCTTATAGTACATTGACCAGGAGGTAGGCTTACTTATTTTATCTATTTCAGATATCAAGGATTTTACATATTAATCATCGACGAGTATAATGAATTAGATGGATATGATGCCGATTTCCCGTAGCGAGTTCCTTTCCTATCGTTAGCGAATTATCAATTCAACAAGCTGTATTGATAATTAATCTATATCCAAGCCGTGTGACACTACGTCAGGTACACAGCATCCAGGTAGGCGGACGGCGGTTACACAGATGGACTTGTTCTTTCTGCGATGATTTAACAGTAATGGATAGAAGTGCTATGGATTCCATCAACATATTTGGCTTCCTGTTTTTTATTCTACTTCAAGGTAAGTAATTATAAATATTTTGTTTAATTATGGTTGATAATTGTTTATGTATTAAGTTTCCTCCGGTAGGTATTGTGTTTGATGTTATCCACGTATGTTATAATGTAATTGCATGAGTAAACTCATTTACGTCTATCTAATCTGAATAATATTTATGATGGTAGAGATGTTTCCTCGAACATTTGTCGCATATCATAGGGTAGATGGACATGAGTAAAACGGTATGACTTAATATCCAATGATAATATTCCTAGATCACTTAGCTAGGATGTACATCTGATAACTCAATATATTGGCCATAGGTACAACTTATAATTCAACACAGCTCCGAAATATAAGTTATAACTAAGTATTGGTCATAGGTACAAATTATAACTAAACACAGGTCCGAAGCAAAAGTTATAACTCAATATTGGCCATAGGTACAAGTTATAACTCAACACAGCTCCGGTATACAAGTTATAACTTAATATTGGCCATAGGTACAAATTATAACTCAACACAACTCATAAGTACTGTACAACTTAAATTGAATGTAGAGTATGAAGAAAAGAGATTTACTGAGGGTCGGTTGAATAACAAATCGGATAAAGTGATGAAGAGGAAAATAATCAGAGTATCAAGATGGCCATAGATTAATTCCTTTTGCCATAGATTAATTAGTCTTTCAAGATTCACTGCTCTTTGACACTAGACGTTAGTCTTACGAGATTGAAGGAGGTAAACACCGCTCTTTGACAATAGACGTTAGTCTTACGAGAATGAAGGAGGTAAACACCGCTCTTTGACACTAGACGTTCGTCTTACGAGAATGAAGGAGGTAAACACCACTATTTGACAATAGACGTTAGTCTTACGAGATTGAAGGAGGTAAACACCGCTCTTTGACACTAGACGTTCGTCTTACGAGATTGAAGGAGGTTAACACCGCTCTTTGACTCTAGACGTTAGTCTTACGAGAATGAAGGAGGTTAACACCACTCTTTGACAATAGACGTTAGTCTTACGAGATTGAAGGAGGTAAACACCGCTCTTTGACACTAGACGTTCGTCTTACGAGATTGAAGGAGGTTAACACCGCTCTTTGACTCTAGACGTTAGTCTTACGAGAATGAAGGAGGTAAACACCACTCTTTGACACTAGACATTAGTCTTACGAGAATGAAGGAGGTAAACACCACTCTTTGACACTAGACATTAGTCTTACGAGAATGAAGGAGGTAAACACCGCTCTTTGACACTAGACATTAGTCTTACGAGAATGAAGGAGGTAAACACCGCTCTTTGACACTAGACATTAGTCTTACGAGAATGAAGGAGGTAAACACTGCCCTTTGACTCTAGACGTTAGTCTTACGAGAATGAAGGAGGTAAACACTGCTCTTTGACACTAGACATTAGTCTTACGAGATTGAAGGAGGTAAACACCGCTCTTTGACACTAGACATTAGTCTTACGAGAATGAAGGAGGTAAACACCACTCTTTGACACTAGACGTTAATCTTACGAGATTGAAGGAGGTAAACACCGCTCTTTGACACTAGACATTAGTCTTACGAGATTGAAGGATGTAAACACCGCTCTTTGACAATAGACGTTAGTCTTACGAGATTGAAGGATGTAAACACCGCTCTTTGACACTAGACGTTAGTCTTACGAGATTGAAGGAGGTAAACACTGCCCTTTGACACTAGACGTTAGTCTTACGAGATTGAAGGAGGTAAACACTGCCCTTTGACAATAGACGTTAGTCTTACGAGATTGAAGGAGGTAAACACTGCTCTTTGCCACTAGACGTTCGTCTTCGATATTCGCATGTTCTTTTGAAATCCGTTATTGAAAATTTTGAGTTTGGTTTAACCACCGGGAAATCTGCCCCTCCACATTCTAACTTTGAAATTTCTGTCGGTCTATTTTGAAAGCTCCGTCACATTCAGGAAGGTCCCATTATAGCTGAAAATTTTCTCTTTTTTTTTCTTTTTTTTCAATCCATTGTAACACCGTCAGAATTTAAGGGTGTTATATTCCAAACAAGAAACAGGATGTAACAACTTAGTATTGATATCGTGAACGTGCACATTATAAATAATGATAAAGTGTTGATATCTTGTGAAAGATAAATACTTACAAAGGCAAAATATGTCAATTTTATCAATGACATGTTACAAAAGTATAAAATGCAAGCACTGTTGGGAGATATTTGAAATGAGGCTAACATTACAATTAAATGGTTCTAAGATTTAAAATATGTTCAGTCCTCATCTGACAAGTCACCGAAGGATAAAAACTGTATCGTATAAATAAATATCATGTAATAACAAAAGCAGCATTTTATTCTTAATATTATCAGTAAACATATATATATATATATATATGTGTGTGTGTGTGTGTGTGTGTGTGTGTCAAGTAGTAATAACGACAGTACAGACAAGTAAATTGTCGAATTTTCGAGGCAATCTGCCCCTTTATCAAGACACATGTAAATTACATACGATCACATATAGACATAGAACATGGAAAAGTTACACAAATATAGTAGGTATAAACAACAAAAAATATCGTAATGTTGTAAAAATGATCCCCCTCGGCCGATACTTAATTCGCCGAGGGCCTATTATGATTAATAAGGAAACATCTTTGGTGGTGTACAGATGCGAAAAGTAAATGTTTACACTGTTTGAATTACTTCTTTACCCCATATAAACATTACAAGTAATTCGTATCCTCCATACATTTATGTGAGGATCCAGTGTTATCTGGATTATACTGTTCATATTACTTCTTTGACCCTTATATATATATATATATATATATATATATATCGATGTGAAGATTGTACGCGATTGATAGGAAACTTCAATACATTACTTGTCTTGGCGTTTACTTAATTAAAGAGACGTTTTAAACAGTGCTTCGATCTACCGATAAAATTGATTGGAATAAAATGATATGTCATTTTTTCCTTGTGTGATTTTGAAGTATAACCATTTCATATTTAAGATTTTTCCTGGATGAGTCAGAAATAAGCTGTAAATGTTTGAATCAATTAAAAGAATGGTACCATTTCCCAATAATGATTACTCTACCGTAAAACAGTAATAGTCGTTACAGTGTGTTAAGGGAATGACAATGAAAATTCAATCAATAGACAAGGAATCTGGCCAGGAATCTCGTTCTATGTGGCAGGCATGAAGACGTTTATATCTTTGAGAATAAAAATATAATTATGACATTTATAATAACAGTGTTGTAATGTACCTGGTTATATAAACACTAGATATATATATAACTGTAATTAATCTGGTTATATAAACACTAGATATGTATATAACTGTACTGTAATTAAATTGGTTATATAAACACTGGATATCTATATAACTGTACTGTAATTAAATTGGTTATATAAACACTGGATATATATTTAACTACTGTAATTAATCTGGTTATATAAACACTGGATATCTATATAACTGTACTGTAATTAAATTGGTTATATAAACACTGGATATCTATATAACTGTACTTTAATTAATTTGGTTATATAAAAACTGGATATCTATATAACTGTACTGTAATTAAGCTTGTTATATAAATACTGGATATCTATATAACTGTACTGTAATTAAGCTTGTTATATAAATACTGGATATCTATATAACTATACTTTAATTAATTTGGTTATATAAATACTGGATATCTATATAACTGTACTGTAATTAATCTGGTTATATAAACACTGGATATCTATATAACTGTACTGTAATTAATCTGGTTATATAAACACTGGATATATATATAACTGTACTTTGATTAAGCTTGTTATATAAACACTGGATATCTATATAACTGTACTGTAATTAAGCTTGTTATATAAACACTGGATATCTATATAACTGTACTGTAATTAATCTGGTTATATAAACACTGGATATCTATATAACTGTACTGTAATTAATCTGGTTATATAAACACTGGATATCTATATAACTGTACTGTAATTAAATTGGTTATATAAACACTGGATATCTATTTAACTACTGTAATTAATCTGGTTATATAACACTGGATATCTATTTAACTGTACTGTAATTAAGCTTGTTATATAAACACTGGATATCTATATTACTGTACTGTAATTAATCTGGTTATATAAACACTGGATATCTATATAACTGTACTGTAATTAAATTGGTTATATAAACACTGGATATCTATTTAACTACTGTAATTAATCTGGTTATATAAACACTGGATATCTATTTAACTGTACTGTAATTAAGCTTGTTATATAAATACTGGATATCTATTTAACTACTGTAATTAATCTGGTTATATAAACACTGGATATCTATTTAACTGTACTGTAATTAAGCTTGTTATATAAATACGGGATATCTATTTAACTACTGTAATTAATCTGGTTATATAAACACTGGATATCTATTTAACTGTACTGTAATTAAGCTTGTTATATAAATACTGGATATCTATTTAACTACTGTAATTAATCTGGTTATATAAACACTGGATATCTATTTAACTGTACTGTAATTAAGCTTGTTATATAAATACTGGATATCTATTTAACTACTGTAATTAATCTGGTTATATAAAAACTGGATATCTATATAACTGTACTTTAATTAATCTGGTTATATAAACACTGGATATCTATATAACTGTACTGTAATTAATTTGGTTATATAAACACTGGATATCTATATAACTGTACTGTAATTAATCTGGTTATATAAAAACTGGATATCTATATAACTGTACTTTGATTAAGCTTGTTATATAAATACTGGATATCTATATCACTGTACTGTAATTAATTTGGTTATATAAATACTGGATATCTATATCACTGTACTGTAATTAATCTGGTTATATAAACACTGGATATCTATATAACTACTGTAATTAATCTGGTTATATAAACACTGGATATCTATATAACTGTACTTTGATTAAGCTTGTTATATAAATACTGGATATCTATATCACTGTACTGTAATTAATTTGGTTATATAAACACTAGATATCTATATAACTGTACTGTAATTAATCTGGTTATATAAACACTAGATATCTATATAACTGTACTGTAATTAAGCCTGTTATATAAATACTGGATATCTATTTAACTACTGTAATTAATCTGGTTATATAAACACTGGATATCTATTTAACTGTACTGTAATTAAGCTTGTTATATAAATACGGGATATCTATTTAACTACTGTAATTAATCTGGTTATATAAACACTGGATATCTATTTAACTGTACTGTAATTAAGCTTGTTATATAAATACTGGATATCTATTTAACTACTGTAATTAATCTGGTTATATAAACACTGGATATCTATTTAACTGTACTGTAATTAAGCTTGTTATATAAATACTGGATATCTATTTAACTACTGTAATTAATCTGGTTATATAAAAACTGGATATCTATATAACTGTACTTTAATTAATCTGGTTATATAAACACTGGATATCTATATAACTGTACTGTAATTAATTTGGTTATATAAACACTGGATATCTATATAACTGTACTGTAATTAATCTGGTTATATAAAAACTGGATATCTATATAACTGTACTTTGATTAAGCTTGTTATATAAATACTGGATATCTATATCACTGTACTGTAATTAATTTGGTTATATAAATACTGGATATCTATATCACTGTACTGTAATTAATCTGGTTATATAAACACTGGATATCTATATAACTACTGTAATTAATCTGGTTATATAAACACTGGATATCTATATAACTGTACTTTGATTAAGCTTGTTATATAAATACTGGATATCTATATCACTGTACTGTAATTAATTTGGTTATATAAACACTAGATATCTATATAACTGTACTGTAATTAATCTGGTTATATAAACACTAGATATCTATATAACTGTACTGTAATTAAGCTTGTTATATAAATACTGGATATCTATATCACTGTACTGTAATTAATCTGGTTATATAAACACTGGATATCTATATAACTACTGTAATTAATCTGGTTATATAAACACTGGATATCTATATAACTGTACTTTAATTAATTTGGTTATATAAACACTGGATATCTATATAACTGTACTGTAATTAATCTGGTTATATAAACACTTGATATCTATATCACTGTACTGTAATTAATCTGGTTATATAAGCGCCTTAAATCGTATTGAAAATTACAGTGAAATTACAACACAAAAATAAAATATTATTTTATAATATACACTTGCACTTTAATATTAAACATCTAAAGGGTCTTACAAATATTGTATTCAACATTTTGTGTTACTATTGTAAAAAGAAAAAAGTTATCCATTCAAATGTCTTGTGCATAGCAGCCGTTCGAACTTGAACCATTCCCATTAATATTGTGTAAATCAATCGAGTTGAAAATAATAAGTATCGGCTTTAACAATAATTTGCTTCTCGCGAAGAACATCAAAGGCGCCACTCGGAGAGTTGCTTACCTTCACCAGAAGTACATGATATTTAGATAATCGTTCGGGAACGATTGTAGGAATACTGTCAATAATTTACTAAATAGGCCTACATTATTTGGTTAGGAAATGATGATTGATCCTTCACATACACATAGATACTGTTGCAGTGTGTTTATAATTAATATTACCTTAACAATGGCAAGCTTAATGAAACTTAACGTTAAAATCAGGTCGAGCCAGGTGGTTGGGGACATTTTTTTTTTCCGTGTTTGATGAATATCACCATATGTGAGGTTTTCGTTATAAGATTTAATACTAATGATAAAAATAACTACTTACAATTACCTCTGCATGACACTGAAATAGAATGAAACTGAGAAATACAATAATTCTACCTCCTCGATGTTATTGATTCTTCCAACAGACTACCTTATAACACTGAACGCCATTCGTCTATACAATCAGTGACTATTGTACTAAATAGATTTGGTTCTGACACGTTTCGGCCATCGGTGACGCAAATGTATTTCAATATATTTGAATTGATATTTCTGTTAATGAAAAACCGTTTGCATTTATAATGCAATCAATTTCTTGATTTCAATGACAGTTTGCCATTTCATTTTCATTAAAGGTCAAAAAAAAGTTATTTGGTTCCCAGCAGGGGAATATTTTTCAGAACTCGTTTTCCTAATTTTTCTTCTCGAGGTTATAAAAAGAAATTGTAATGTTTCAACACTGCTTATTTAATCATGTTTTTATCAAGTAATGAGAAGTTTCAACGCTTCACTTTAGCAACGAGATTACTCGAATTTTGTTATATAAACATGAATTAGGTTTGGTGCTTTTGCATGTTGATTTCAATTAATGACGACATGTTCTCATTAAGGAGTAGAACCGGTAATCGTAATTGCTTATTTTTTCTTGAATACATTTCGGATTTACTGTCTATACCTATCGATAAATCAACTCCAGAATACGTGAAAATATTACACGAAATATCAAGTTTTCCCTGTGTATCACGTTAGCAATTGTTGAATGGAAAATGTCATAGGCTATCTTATTCATAACTTTCATTACCCGACATTATGTAAACAGCCCAGGAACATCTCAGGAGAGATGCCGATGTTCCTTATGTTTACCCTGTAGGTGTAGAAATAAATTAAACCATACTTGTGGCAACTCATTTCGAATGACATTTAATTGGAAAATACATCTCCTATAACTGCTATTGTTCATCATGTCTAGCCCTGTGGTAAGTCTTCTAGTAAATAAGCAAGGGGGTGGGGATGGGGGGGGGGGGGGGGTATGAGATTAGCTGACCATTGCATTAGAAAAGTACGAAGGCGGATATCAGCCGTCAAGTTACTCGCATTTATGTGATGCGAATAACCTGACATAGTAAAATCACTTGACATGTTACTCTCATGTGATACGGGTAAGAGTTCGCACCATTGAAGAAGGTGACAATACACATGCCAAACCCATTAACATTCCAGGGTTAACACGTGCTTCACATCAACATAGCAAGTTAAAACCTTATCTTTGATTATTTGTGCTGCATAAAAAAATCTCTTGTCCAATGTCACTCAAGAGGATAAAATTGGGCTCAAATTTGGTAAATTAAGTAATTTCTCTTATTTCCTCAATTCTTTTTGGTATATAAAACCATTTCCCCCAAGTTAGATAAAAAAGAAATTCTCTTGCAATTAATCTGTGGTCATATATACATGCCACACGTTGGCTTAAAAACCCGGTTTAATCTTCGACAGTTGCCATGATAGCCTCTTTTGAAAGGTCAAGTAAAACTGTACTCTGGAATGTTAATGGGTTTTGCAAGTGAACAGTCATCTCCTTCGTGACTGTATACAGTTACTCGCATCATATGAGAGTAGCATGTCAATTGAATTTAGCCTATGGCAGGTTACTCGCATCTCATAAATGCGAGTAACGTGACGGCTGATATCGGCCATCGCAGAAAAGTGAATTACTGACACTATCTCAATGATGGCCCATTTTTGTTAAGCTCTTAAAATTCTTATTAGAAATTATAATCAATCAACCAATAGTACATGAAATCTATCACCTGTGTGCTAATGTTTATCTCTATACCGAAATATATAAACACATCCCATACGGACAAAGCCAGCTTGTATCAACTATATATATTTGTAGTCTTCAATATTACACACAGCTGAAAGCTGAGCAACATCGACTAATTGCTGACATACCAAACTAAAACAAATTCACAACCATGGTTCTGCTTTAACTCTTGTAATGAAATTTGATAAGAAAATCAAAAATATTTTTAAAATATATCAGTATAATATGATATATAATCCACAAAATAAAATATATGTATAATCCATACATTTTGATAGATAATACAAATAATTTGAGATGTTGCAACAATGGGTGAGATTAGAATTTGAAAAATTAGGTAAGCAAAAATAACAGAACAAAAAATAGATTCATGTATAAACACAAATAACGTTATTAATTCTATATATTAAATTTGTTGAGTGGATATCATTTTCACTTGGAACGAAACATAGGCGGAATTTTTAAGATTTTAATTATCAAATCGTGATTTCATATATAAATGCCGTCGTGTTGTTTAACATAACGTAACCCTATTGACAAGACTGTGAAATATGACTTCCTTGATCACCCCTCTTTAAGAAATTCCTAGAAAATAAGAGCTTTTATCAGCATATTTCTCGAGATATATATTATATTACATTCTTGTTCGCATGATATTTTGATTTATTATGCCATTCTACAAAAGCCATATAAGGTACAAGAAAATAGCTCAACATAAGTCGAAGGAAATGTCAAAACCTGGATAGTGAAGTGCAATATCCCGTAATTCAAAAAGTCTACAATTTTAATCAAAAAGTCAAAACAGTGAAAAAAAAACTTGGCATGTAGGTTCAGGTTCATGACTTAATTCCGCAAATAGTGTCTGGAAATACTGCAAGGCAAACATCGTGTTTTTATAATACATTTATAGTGCGATATAAGAAAGTGTAATATCGGTGCTAAAACGCGGTAGAATGATCATCAAATATACCTGCATTAAAAAAAACATTGGATAATGATGGACACTCCAATGGCATCTACCTCGGTATTAACGTTATACCTAAATACTACTGATTGACGGACACTCCAGTGATATCTACCTCGGTATTAACGTAATACCTAAATACTACTGATTGACGGACACTCCAGTGACATCTACCTCGGTATTAACGTAATACCTAAATACTACTGATTGACGGACACTCCAGTGACATCTACCTCGGTATTAACGTAATACCTAAATACTACTGATTGACGGACACTCCAATGGCATCTACCTCGGTATTAACGTAATACCTAAATACTACTGATTGACGGACACTCCAGTGACATCTACCTCGGTATTAACGTAATACCTAAATACTACTGATTGACGGACACTCCAGTGACATCTACCTCGGTATTAACGTTATACCTAAATAATACTGATTGACGGACACTCCAGTGACATCTACCTCGGTATTAACGTAATACCTAAATACTACTGATTGACGGACACTCCAATGGCATCTACCTCGGTATTAACGTAATACCTAAATACTACTGATTGACGGACACTCCAGTGACATCTACCTCGGTATTAACGTAATACCTAAATACTACTGATTGACGGACACTCCAGTGACATCTACCTCGGTATTAACGTAATACCTAAATACTACTGATTGACGGACACTCCAGTGACATCTACCTCGGTATTAACGTAATACCTAAATACTACTGATTGACGGACACTCCAGTGACATCTACGTCGGTATTAACGTAACACCTCAATACTACTGATTGATTGCAAGCTGATTGGCCTCGTTGTAATTGAAGTTTGTTTTTTTCCACGCATGATTGTTAATGTTGCGTCCCATTTTATTGATGATATTTTATTACTGTATTCATGTCAAATGTAAATCGTCGCAACAGGTCCCGCGTTGTGTCTGCACCACCTCACACGAATGCTTCATTTCTTATTACATTTATAAATATTTTTTACGAGAAACGCCATGTTGCATACAAGACTTCAACTTTCACATTATCGGGTCATTCGTGATCGCAGCTTGGATCACCTGTCATGGCAACAACGAGGATGATGGTTTTATCACCGTTTCGAATCTACAAACTTGTATGTACTACCAAATACTTCTAACAATACCTTTTTGTCTTTGAAATCATCTTTAAAAAAAATTGAATTAATTACGATCCATTGCATTCGTCTATCAACAATTTTTCGTCTCTAGGATCTATATGCCGATTTCGATACTTAAAACACTGTAGAGTTCAAATACTATCAACATCAACATTATCAACTTTAAAGCCACATCCTCCCAAAAAAAGTTTTCAGACTTAGTATATACCTAACAAATCATCGTGAATAAAAATAAAACTGGAGGAAAATGTGTATCTATGAAAGTATACGGGTAATTCTCAAAAATAATAACTTGGTCCGACAGACCAACGCCGAAACGCCGAATGCGTGAACTTGCCAAAACACAGATTCTGCCAAAAAGTATGCAAATGGGACTGGAATCGGCGAAACCCGAATATTTCCTTAGGAAAGGACATGATCCTTTGGAACTTAGCGAGAGAAGAAAAGGGAATATACTCGAATTCCGATTTTGCGCAGGACGTCTGTTAATTGGATTGCTGGCTAGGTTTTGAACATTGTCAACTTCACCGATCTAAAATTTTATCGATTTGCAAATTAAGTATTTAGATGTATGTTTGTTTATTTTGTTCAGTTATTACGCTAATATGCTGTTAATATGTTTAAATGGATGCATTATTAGGCAAAGCTTGCGTATATTCGATATTTAAACAACGGCCGTGTCTGTAGTTTATATCTGCAGTGCACGTTATTATAGCCTCGTTCCGTTCACGGCTCCGTGACAAATCTCCCGATAAAATTTAATGCGGCAAGTTATTTTTCGGCATAGCCGTCTAATTTTGTTTTGGCCCCGGATATGACGCGACAGGTGGCGTTTCTGTCAAGATGAAGTACGTGATTGGTCAATGTAGCGGTCAATGCAAAATGCAGATTTACAGTTTAAAACGAAACAAAGTTAAAGGGACCTCACGGTAAACCAATATTTATTTTGTATTTTCTATCTTATCATTGGGTATATCTTTAAAAAAATAACCTTCTGAACAAAAAATAACCATTCGAATTTGATGATGTATGCACATAAAAACATCAATTATCAATTATTAAAAGGTTATCACTCTGAATATGCAAATTTTGTGACATATACGATAAACGCATGCGCACAACAAACTAAAACACATGGAAATAAAAATGGCTTCCATTGTGAATCGACTGCGGTTGGAAACGATAACAGCTTCCGCAATGAAGAGAATAATAGGGAAATGGGTCAAACACAATCCTAGAATTAAACTTGGGAAGCAGTACAATAGATTGTAACAGTTCAAACATGAAAACAGCAGTAATACGGACGCCGCTCGTATTCTGCTTGATTGTTTGATAGTAGGTCATGACAATCTCGGTAATATTTACACAAACTCTGTAATAGTTTCACAAGCTCGGTAATATTTACACAGTCTGTACCAGTACATCGCTACTGTCACTATACTATATGAACAGTGTTTACACTTATTTACACATAAATATGTGTGCCGTAATATATACAGAACGTGTTATTTAACATTTAAACCACTGTATAATATCGTTATCCAACTAACCCAGACGGAATATAGATATTGCCTTGTAAACTATCGTCTGTTTGTGTTGCCACGATTTCAAAACAGTCACGTAATAATTTAAAAATAATTTCCGCGCTAAATTAAGAGGGGGATTCCCAACTAAATCGAGTGGTCAAGCTGGACATAGGGATTGACTGTGAACATTGGGACAGCACAGAAACATAACTGGAAAGGAACAAAACGCGTACATTCAGTGAAAATTGCAACGTTTATCGTGATGTCCCTTTTAAATTGAATGCAATCTGAATAAGTGGATGCATCTATTCAAATGACACATTTGCAGTCCTATCATCACCAAAAATGATTCAAACTGATATAATTTTGTTATCCGTGCTGAAACTGCGTATTTATTAATTAAAATGTAGTTCATTAATTTATTTCACCAGTAGTTTTACATTATAACCACCAGCATTAAAACTATGCCGTTTATCTTTTTTAAAGATATTTCAGGCGGCCAAGTCAGTGGTCATTTTAATGTTAAGAGAGCGTGAATGAGCATCCTGGATTACCATTAATACATATGTGTAACTAGAATTATTAGTTATTTGAGTGACTTTAACGCTTGCTGTATAAATCGTCCTATGGCACCCGATTACCCAAAATCAATTTTCATGAAACAGATAGAAGCGTGAAGGTATTTGTACATGAACAACGAAAAGTGCTGTACATTCTGACGAAGTGTTAATGTAGTCTGTTCGTGCCAGTCACGTGACCACACGAGGACCGAAGAAAGCATCCCGATAAGGACGTTGGACACTGAACATTGAAATTCGGTTGCGAAAACACGAAGAACTGACAGGGAAACTATTACATGATCTATTTATTCAAAAACAAAATAATGTATGTTCTGTTCAATTATAAATGCAACATTAACCCACATGCGCATGCAAACTGTTCTATTTCAGATTGACTATTCGTTCAATGATATCTGATTTGTGGAGGAGGAGATGACAATCTAGACAAAGCGTTCGCATCGGTCTTATTCCATACAAATTACGTAGCTGATCACTATCTCAACTGGGGCGCTAGCATCACGCTATATTAGTCTTTTGTACATTAAGCAATCATGATTGAACGTTTTTTTTTTTTTTTTTAATTGACTCTGAAATAAACCTCGCACACTGGTGAGTATGTAATTACCAAAGCTTTAGCAAACTACTCCCTTTGTTGACAATTGTTTCCATCGCGTGATGAGGGAATGAATATTGACAGATTCGGAGTTTTAATTGTATTGATGATTTACATTTGTCACGTGTCTGAACATTATAAAGATCAATAACAGCCCTTGTTTAAAGCGAAAATGTACACTTGGCAACATGTGGGCACACCTAGAGATAACTGTCCAACAGGACGACGATGGCAACATTTTACAACACCTAAAACACCTAGGACAAAGTCATTTGAAATGTTCCTTTTTAATGGATTGATTTCTGCATAAAATTATTGCCAATGACGTAATAAACAATAACGTGTCAACGACATGCCTATGTAGGGCCACCCAGCTCCGAGGTCACTACTCCAACGATATGTCTATGTAGGGCCACCCAACATCAAGGTCACTACTCAAACGACATGTCTATGTAGTACCACACAATATCGAGGTCACTACTCCAACGACATGTCTATGTAGTACCACCCAACATCGCGGTCACTACTCCAACGACATGTCTATGTAGTACCACCCAACATCGCGGTCACTACTCCAACGACATGTCTATGTAGTACCACCCAACATCGAGGTCACTACTCCAACGACATGTCTATGTAGTACCACCTAACATCGCGGTCACTACTCCAACGACATGTCTATGTAGTACCACCCAACATCGAGGTCATTACTCCAACGACATGTCTATGTAGTACCACCCAACATCGAGGTCACTACTCCAACGACATGTCTATGTAGTACCACTCAACATCGAGGTCACTACTCCAACGACATGTCTATGTAGTACCACCCAACATCGCGGTCACTACTCCAACGACATGTCTATGTAGGGCCACCCAACATCGAGGTCACTACAGCAATCATGTCTATGTAGTACCACCCAACATCGCGGTCACTACTCCAACGACATGTATATGTAGTACCACCTAACATCGAGGTCACTACTCCAACGACATGTCTATGTAGTACCACTCAATATCGAGGTCACTACTCCAACGACATGTCTATGTAGTACCACCCAACATCGAGGTCACTACTCCAACGACATGTCTATGTAGTACCACCCAACATCGCGGTCACTACTCCAACGACATGTCTATGTAGTACCACCCAACATCGAGGTCACTACTCCAACGAAATATCTATGTAGGACCACCTAACATCGCGGTCACTACTCCAACGACATGTCTATGTAGTACCACCCAACATCGAGGTCATTACTCCAACGACATGTCTATGTAGTACCACCCAACATCGAGGTCACTACTCCAACGACATGTCTATGTAGTACCACTCAACATCGAGGTCACTACTCCAACGACATGTCTATGTAGTACCACCCAACATCGCGGTCACTACTCCAACGACATCTCTATGTAGGGCCACCCAACATCGCGGTCATTACTCCAACGACATGTCTATGCAGTACCACCCAACATCGAGGTCACTACTCCAACGACATGTCTATGTAGGGCCACCCAACATCGCGGTCATTACTCCAACGATATGTCTATGTGGGGCCACCCAACATCGAGGTCACTACTCCAACGACATGTCTATGTAGTACCACCCAACATCGAGGTCACTACTCCAACGACATGTTTATGTAGTACCACCCAACATCGAGTTCACTACTCCAACGACATGTCTATGTAGTACCACCCAACATCGAGGTCCCTACTTCAACGACATGTCTATGTAGTACCACCCAACATCGAGGTCACTACTCCAACGACATGTCTATGTAGGGCCACCCAACATCGAGGTCACTACTCCAACGACATGTCTATGTAGTACCACCCAACATCGCGGTCACTACTCCAACGACATGTCTATGTAGTACCACCCAACATCGAGGTTATTACACCAACGACATGTCTATGTAGTACCACCCAACATCGAGGTCACTACTCCAACGACATGTCTATGTAGTACCACCCAACATCGAGGTCCCTACTCCAACGACATGTCTATGTAGTACCACCCAACATCGAGGTCATTACTCCAACGACATGTCTATGTAGTACCACCTAACATCGCGGTCACTACTCCAACGACATGTCTATGTAGTACCACCCAACATCGAGGTCACTACTCCAACGACATGTCTATGTAGTACCACCCAACATCGAGGTCATTACTCCAACGACATGTCTATGTAGGGCCACCCAACATCGAGGTCACTACTCCAACGACATGTCTATGTAGTACCACCCAACATCGAGGTCACTACTCCAACGACATGTCTATGTAGGGCCACCCAACATCGAGGTCACTACTCCAACGACATGTCTATGTAGTACCACCCAACATCGAGGACACTACTCCAACGACATGTCTATGTAGTACCACCCAACATCGAGGACACTACTCCAACGACATGTCTATGTAGTACCACCCAACATCGAGGACACTACTCCAACGACATGTCTATGTAGTACCACCCAACATCGAGGTCACTACTCCAACGATATGTCTATGTAGTACCACCCAACATCGCGGTCACTACTCCAACGACATGTCTATGTAGTACCACCCAACATCGAGGTCACTACTCCAACGACATGTCTATGTAGTACCACCCAACATCGAGGTCACTACTCCAACGACATGTCTATGTAGTACCACTCAACATTGAGGTCACTACTCCAACGACATGTCTATGTAGTACCACCCAACATCGCGGTCACTACTCCAACGACATGTCTATGTAGTACCACTCAACATCGCGGTCACTACTCCAACGACATGTCTATGTAGTACCACCCAACATCGCGGTCACTACTCCAACGACATGTCTATGTAGTACCACCCAACATCGAGGTCATTACACCTACGACATGTCTATGTAGTACCACCCAACATCGAGGTCACTACTCCAACGACATGTCTATGTAGGGCCACCCAACATCGAGGTCACTACTCCAACGACATGTCTATGTAGTACCACCCAACATCGAGGTCACTACTCCAACGACATGTCTATGTAGGGCCAACCAACATCGCGGTCACTACTCCAACGACATGTCTATGTAGGGCCACCCAACATCGAGGTCACTACACCAACGATATGTCTATGTAGGGCCACCCAACATCGAGGTCACTACTCCAACGACATGTCTATGTAGTACCACCCAACATCGAGGTCACTACTCCAACGACATGTCTATGTAGTACCACCCAACATCGCGGTCACTACTCCAACGACATGTCTATGTAGTACCACCCAACATCGAGGTCACTACTCCAACGACATGTCTATGTAGTACCACCCAACATCGAGGTCATTACTCCAACGACATGTCTATGTAGTACCACCCAACATCGCGGTCACTACTCCAACGACATGTATATGTAGTACCACTCAACATCGAGGTCATTACTCCAACGACATGTCTATGTAGTACCACCCAACATCGAGGTCACTACTCCAACGACATGTCTATGTAGTACCACCCAACATCGCGGTCACTACTCCAACGACATGTCTATGTAGTACCACCCAACATCGAGGTCACTACACCAACGACATGTCTATGTAGTACCACCCAACATCGAGGTCACTACTCCAACGACATGTCTATGTAGTACCACCCAACATCGCGGTCACTACTCCAACGACATGTCTATGTAGTACCACCCAACATCGAGGTCACTACTCCAACGAAATATCTATGTAGGACCACCTAACATCGCGGTCACTACTCCAACGACATGTCTATGTAGTACCACCCAACATCGAGGTCATTACTCCAACGACATGTCTATGTAGTACCACCCAACATCGAGGTCACTACTCCAACGACATGTCTATGTAGTACCACTCAACATCGAGGTCACTACTCCAACGACATCTCTATGTAGGGCCACCCAACATCGCGGTCATTACTCCAACGACATGTCTATGCAGTACCACCCAACATCGAGGTCACTACTCCAACGACATGTCTATGTAGGGCCACCCAACATCGCGGTCATTACTCCAACGATATGTCTATGTAGGGCCACCCAACATCGAGGTCACTACTCCAACGACATGTCTATGTAGTACCACCCAACATCGAGGTCACTACTCCAACGACATGTCTATGTAGGGCCACCCAACATCGCGGTCATTACTCCAACGATATGTCTATGTAGGGCCACCCAACATCGCGGTCATTACTCCAACGACATGTCTATGCAGTACCACCCAACATCGAGGTCACTACTCCAACGACATGTCTATGTAGGGCCACCCAACATCGCGGTCATTACTCCAACGATATGTCTATGTAGGGCCACCCAACATCGAGGTCACTACTCCAACGACATGTCTATGTAGTACCACCCAACATCGAGGTCACTACTCCAACGACATGTCTATGTAGTACCACCCAACATCGAGGTCACTACTCCAACGACATGTCTATGTAGGGCCACCCAACATCGCGGTCATTACTCCAACGATATGTCTATGTAGGGCCACCCAACATCGAGGTCACTACTCCAACGACATGTCTATGTAGTACCACCCAACATCGAGGTCACTACTCCAACGACATGTTTATGTAGTACCACCCAACATCGAGTTCACTACTCCAACGACATGTCTATGTAGTACCACCCAACATCGAGGTCCCTACTTCAACGACATGTCTATGTAGTACCACCCAACATCGAGTTCACTACTCCAACGACATGTCTATGTAGTACCACCCAACATCGAGGTCACTACTTCAACGACATGTCTATGTAGTACCACCCAACATCGAGGTCACTACTCCAACGACATGTCTATGTAGGGCCACCCAACATCGAGGTCACTACTCCAACGACATGTCTATGTAGGGCCACCCAACATCGAGGTCACTACTCCAACGACATGTCTATGTAGTACCACCCAACATCGAGGTCACTACTTCAACGACATGTCTATGTAGTACCACCCAACATCGAGGACACTACTCCAACGACATGTCTATGTAGTACCACCCAACATCGAGGTCATTACACCAACGACATGTCTATGTAGTACCACTCAACATTGAGGTCACTACACCAACGACATGTCTATGTAGGGCCACCCAACATCGAGGTCCCTACTTCAACGACATGTCTATGTAGTACCACCCAACATCGCGGTCACTACTCCAACGACTTGTCTATGTAGTACC
>NC_047023.1:45009358-45025127 GCF_902652985.1 Pecten maximus | reverse complement strand
ATAAGGTATTAGATTTTATGTACATGTTTTGGTAGTTGTGATTATAACTGAATAATTGTATATTGAAATAATTAAAAGTTTAAATTATAGTTCAAACTCTGTACAATCTTTCGAACAGATGTAAACATTTTATTCTCAACATTTGGCAGGTCTAATATTAAATTATATGTGAAATTGTATCAAATTGTATATGACTTGAAGCTTGACCACCGTGAAATAAACATCGAAAGTTAACCTCTGCTGTTTGTTCTCCTCAACAGAATCTAGCCTTAAGGGAATCTCCCTATTCAGTGTCAAAAACACGTCACCCCACACGAAGAGTGCATAACAATATGACACTAAGTGATGGGATAGCTGATAGGTTGGTTATATGATGTATAACATACAGACAGGCAGTAGGTACATGTTGATATGACACTAAGTGATGGGATAGCTGATAGGTTGGTTACATGATGTATTACATACAGACAGGCAGTAGGTACATGTTGATATGACACTAAGTGATGGGATAGCTGATAGATTGGTTATGTATTACATACAGACAGGCAGTAGGTACATGTTGATATGACACTAAGTGATGGGATAGCTGATAGGTTGGTTACATGATGTATAACATACAGACAGGCAGTAGGTACATGTTGATATGACACTAAGTGATGGGATAGCTGATATATTGGTTACATGATGTATTACATACAGACAGGCAGTAGGTACATGTTGATATGACACCAAGTGATGGGATAGCTGATAGGTTGGTTATATGATGTATAACATACAGACAGGCAGTAGGTACATGTTGATATGACACTAAGTGATGAGATAGCTGATAGGTTGGTTATGTATTACATAGAGACAGGCAGTAGGTACATGTTGATATGACACTAAGTGATGGGATAGCTGATAGATTGGTTACATGATGTATTACATACAGACAGGCAGTAGGTACATGTTGATATGACACTAAGTGATGGGATAGCTGATAGGTTGGTTATGTATTACATACAGACAGGCAGTAGGTACATGTTGATATGACACTAAGTGATGGGATAGCTGATACACTGGTTACATGATGTATTACATACAGACAGGCAGTAGGTACATGTTGATATGACACTAAGTGATGGGATAGCTGATAGATTGGTTACATGATGTATTACATACAGACAGGCAGTAGGTACATGTTGATATGACACTAAGTGATGGGATAGCTGATAGATTGGTTATATGATGTATTACATACAGACAGGCAGTAGGTACATGTTGATATGACACTAAGTGATGGGATAGCTGATAGATTGGTTATGTATAACATACAGACAGGCAGTAGGTACATGTTGATATGACACTAAGTGATGGGATAGCTGATAGATTGGTTACATGATGTATTACATACAGACAGGCAGTAGGTACATGTTGATATGACACTAAGTGATGGGATAGCTGATAGGTTGGTTATGTATTACATACAGACAGGCAGTAGGTACATGTTGATATGACACTAAGTGATGGGATAGCTGATAGATTGGTTACATGATGTATTACATACAGACAGGCAGTAGGTACATGTTGATATGACACTAAGTGATGGGATAGCTGATAGGTTGGTTACATGATGTATAACATAGAGACAGGCAGTAGGTACATGTTGATATGACACTAAGTGATGGGATAGCTGATAGGTTGGTTACATGATGTATAACATACAGACAGGCAGTAGGTACATGTTGATATGACACTAAGTGATGGGATAGCTGATAGATTGGTTATGTATTACATAGAGACAGGCAGTAGGTACATGTTGATATGACACTAAGTGATGGGATAGCTGATAGGTTGGTTATGTATTACATACAGACAGGCAGTAGGTACGTGTTGATATGACACTAAGTGATGGGATAGCTGATAGATTGGTTACATGATGTATTACATACAGACAGGCAGTAGGTACATGTTGATATGACACTAAGTGATGGGATAGCTGATAGATTGGTTACATGATGTATTACATACAGACAGGCAGTAGGTACATGTTGATATGACACTAAGTGATGGGATAGCTGATAGATTGGTTACATGATGTATTACATACAGACAGGCAGTAGGTACATGTTTATATGACACTAAGTGATGGGATAGCTGCGATTCACGTGTAAACAATATCTTGTTTTATAGATTGACACGTTTCTAGATTTGGGTAAAGGTGGTAGATATACCCTCTCACCATTCATTAAAAGTGTTGACAAAGTGTCCTCCGCCATGTTATATAAATCGTTTATCGCTACCCTACATACCTATTCTACTGCTTTGTTGTATTGTTATGGTCAATCACAGCGCGTATTAGGTATTCAGGTCTTAAAGTTCTCTTATTGTAAGCAGGACGTCTATAAGGTAGACAACCATGGATATGTACTATATCGATTAACAGAAAGCTCTCTGCGAGAAGTCAGTTTTCTACCACAATAGGGCGCTTCACGAGTTCCCGGATAACGCACAAGAAGTTCGCAGTTGTTTTTTGACATATTTTAAAAGGTATATATAGATTTCCATTAATGTATTGCTTTGAAAATAATAAAATTGCCTATTATTTGTTATGATTCGAATGCAAATTCCATATTTCAGTAATTACAGCAATACCGCATATTATTTAGCAAAAGAACTAACGGTAAATACTTTGGATCCCTTTGATGTCTCTCACAACTTGGCGACTCTCAGCAGGCAAAACGTTTCTGATCGGTTGACCAATCAGTGTACATTGCTAGTTCGAATACAAGCATTCGATTGGCGTACGATATCGGTGAAGTGTTTCGAGTAGGCTGGGTTTATCCGAGAAATTCATGATGAAACACCCACTTTAGCATTGTCAATCAGGTCCGAGTTTGAAATTATTATTGGTATTTAACCGGATTTTTTCTTTTTACATAAAGGACCAATTATCATGAATTTGACAGTTTTACCCAAAAGTTAAAAAAACACTTTTAAACTTTCGGTTATTTACATTCAAATGCATTCAAGTGTCCCGATTCATCGGTCCATTAGGAAAAGTTTCTTAAATCACGTTAAATTGCAGAGACGAGCCCACTAACGAATCGCAACGGAGTCGACTACAAAGGACTCGTCAGTGTTACACGCGTATCACATCGAATTCTTCCACGTGACGGTTTTGGTGTAAGGCGATTTGTTTCATCATGCATTAGTTCCTGTTCAGGGTCTTGTAACGATATTTTTGAAGCACTGTTAAAATTTAGTGAAGTCACAAACCGTGTATATATATCGGGTATCATACATGTAATTAAAAAATGTATACCATATGTTCATGTACAAATGTATATGTAATCTCATGTCAGTTACCTGTCTGTTGGTCACTCTATTTTGATGTGTTTGTATTGTATTCAGTGTTGCCCCATTTTGGATGGAATTAAAAAGAATATACTAAATTGAATATTGCTTCACATCGACGGCCAAGAATACGTGTACAAATATCGACGTCAACCCAACAGTCTATAGGCAATTAAAATAATTTACACAACGTCTATGACTAAGATTCGTGTTCTTCTTTAATCAAACCATGACTCTTTCTGGTATAGAGGTACAAATATGAAGTGGTATCATCATCGATACTCGCGGGGTTACGATCACAATACGCTTTCCGTGATACATAGGGTCTAGTTAGTAATAACGACGGTAAGGTCCAATATAGGTATTGGATATAAGTTAACTGGGATTATTTTTTGTTCGTAAATTAAGAGTTATATGGTGATTTATTTTCTCGGTAAATATCATTATAGACAAGACTAATATCCTAGAGTGAGCCATAGGAAAACTTTTAGTACTTGTGTTCTCCTACATGATCTTTTTTAAATACGCGAAGTCCTACCCATCTTACAAAATGTAAACCTTACACACTATTTCACAGATAAACTTTTTTTCACTTTAATTTGTCTTGCGTGTAACTTTTGACAACTTTATTCTATATTTATAATGGAATGCAAATCCTCGATTCTTCACTTACAATGTTACTGTAGGTTATAGTCGATGATATCTCTGACGCCGATCGAAACAAGATTTTTTTTTAATCATGATCAAGATGCTACAACAATGTTTTCTTTCAATAGGGAATGTGAGGTCGGATAAATCAGCGACGTTTACATGTTCCTGGTATCACGTACAATACACGTGTTTCTTTGATGTCGTTATGACGGAGAGTTGCTGTGCCCGTCCCTAATTCCTGTTCTGAACCGTGGATCGGAATACTTCAATGCAGTTTATTGTAGAAGTGTTTCTACAATTAACATGATAATTTTTTTAATGAAATCTTGAATAATAATAAAATCAACAGTAATGTAATTTTTCACGGCAATATGCCAATAACTAATGACCATCATCTCCGAAGCACTGCGTGAAATATCATTGGCTGACATCCACCAGTATTATCGAAATATTGGATATTTAAATGTTTAAGTGGGACCTCAAGTTCAACGCAGTTAATGAACAATATAAAGTAAACGGATTATTGTAGTTATTGTTTCTAATATACATATTTTGATATTCCGAAATGTTTTCTTCATTCTCACAATTTTTTTAAAAATAGTAACAAAAACAGGTTACATTTAAAACAGTTCTAATAGACTATCCAAGATTTTGGCCAAAATACCATACACGCAAGTGTCATAACTCAATTTTTTTTATATTCATCATGTTTCGTTCTGTGATATACGATTTTTAACTCATTGGGTAAGCTTATCTTTTAAAAGATTTTTTTTATATGGTTATAAAAAAGCCTATCTAACACTCTTTCCCTCGTATTCTTTTTAAAATTCTGCAAATCAACGCGTACTTTTAAGCTACTCGCTACTTAAAATGTGATTGTGATATGTTGAACACTTGATGAAAACACCATTTTAAAACTACATGTAAAACAATTCTAGGTGCTTGCATAAAAAATCAATTTTGAAAAAAATGATTCGGAAATTTTGACCAACTATTTTAGCCCCGCCTACTTGCAAAACTGCAAGTACATTGTACGTCAATCGTACGTTTGTATTCGAACTTGTAGTGTTTCACTGATTGGTCAACCAAGAAGAAACGTTTTGCCTTCCGAGAGTCGCCGAGCTGTGTGGGACATCAAAGGGTTACAAACTATTTACCGTTAGTTCTTTTGCTAAATAATATACGGTAATGCATACCGGGAAAGCCATTATCAGTTTCGATATCGAGTTTTCTGTAAACTTGTAACTTATCACATGACGGACATAAAATCAGCAACTGTTGAGGATATCGATCACGATAACAATATCTTAGTTGAATATCCTAAAGAAGACAAGTGAGTATAAAACATATTGTTTCATTTTAGTCATAGTACTCGTGTTGTATCCAGTGACTAGATCTAATTCCATCTTGCTGACAGTGGGCAAAGGTAAAAACGTGTTTGGTCAATTCTGGTGATTAACACCCACAATTGAAATCCAATATTCTTAATGTAGAATAAATCGGGCTCTCAATTACACGATACAAATACCTGTGGTATTCGTTATTATGACGACAATATACATGTTGATATTGTATTAACCAAAGGCAGAATAGGCATATATATATCACTTGATTATCACAAACCCTAAATTTCCGAAACTACCAAAAGCCATCTTTATTACAATAGTATCTTTCTCAAGAACGAAAATTAAGCTTACGCTGTATTTTCTGATGATATTGTTAACAAATATTACTAATTTGTATCAACAATTTATATAGAGAGTCCATATACATATCTGAAAAACAAATTAATCAATGCGCAACTGGTATGTAACCATGCATGCACACGTAACTATTATTCCTTAAAGAAATGACAAACAATTGTCATCAATAAGCTAAACTTAGCTTTCAACGACACAAAGACTGTGTTATCAGAAAACGAAACTAAAACCCAAGAATCAAGGTCAGGCTGAAACATTATATAAATATAAAACTGTTACGAGCTGACAGCGATACCGGGAAGTCAGGAGTTTTAGTTTCGTTTTCTGAAAACACAAATCGAGGGCACAGACTGGTAGCTGTATTTGGTAGCAGCACGTATTTATATCAACTGTGTATAGAGGAGGTGTGCCTAGAGACGTATCAATATCAACTGTGTATAGAGGTGTGTCTAGAGACGTAGCAAACAAGGACTAGATGTAAAAGTACTGATTTCTTATAAAACAACCCGTCAGTAAGTACTGATTTCTTATAAAACAACCCGTCACTAAGCACTGATTTCTTATTAAACAAAGTACGGTAATTACTGATTTTGTATCAAAAGAAATCAGTAATTATTTTATTTTTGTTACAAAGAGAGTTTAATGACAACTTGTTTTGTGAAACAATTATAATACAATAATAAGATGAAATTCAGATAGTATGTTATTCTTATGATATGCCAATATACGTGATTCGAATGTATGCTTTTATTCACTTCCGCTATCAGATATGTGCACCCCTGGAATATATTATGGCAAGTAAGGAAGATCACTAACTATTAGATTGGTGTCAGTCAATTCCTAACCAACTGTTCATCTGACCATAGATCATAGAGGAACTTAGTACAAAGTCAGTCGAATTTACGATAAGGCGACGTCGAAATTCGTTTATTTACCAAAAGGATCAAACTAGTCCAACAGTTGGTGGTGACCGAGCTGTCAATTTTGCCCCGTCATAGGAGTGCAGAGAGCGGAAGTGCATATTCCTAGAAGGGTATCGAGGATAAAACGAAGTGTATTCATATGGCAACAGGATTCATAACTGAATTTTTATTTCCATTCTGTGCCAAAATGGCGTGTATCTGAATTTTTGCGTTTCTCACATTAAATGACAGTTATGTAACATAATGATTAATTAATTTTAATCACTGCCTGCGCTAGGGATCGAACCAGGGACCTCTTACTTACTAGTCTTACGCTCAACCGATCGAGCTAAAGAGAAGGTCTCTCTAGCCGAGCGGTATATTGCGGCTTGTATTTACCAGGGTTACAGTTATGACAACAACACATATTTCAGCATGTACATGTATTGAAAAATGACATCTTAATATGGGATACTTGTGTCTAGCTTTAAGAGGTCATTGATAGTTACATAACAAGGTGTCCCTACACAGTATGCTAAAAATCGTATGACGTAACAGTAGGTGGTATGGCTCTTTCATGTAGTCTTTATAGAAGTAAAATAAAAAATAGAACGCATTGTTGAAACTCTTCTAGATCGATCAAGACGACATGATTTTATGTCCCAGACACAAGTGAAATTTGGTGCGAACGTAAATCTATTGGTACGTCACTGTTACTGATTTGCTGGTGCATACGACAAAAAAAATGGCAGACCCTGAGCCCCACCTTGGTATGATGTAAAAGAAATGTCTTAGAGGATACGAGTTCGGGTGTCATCTGTCGACAACACTATCAGACGAGATTGCCCTGGAGATAAGGCAATAATCTATAACTATGATCTTTTATCAGTAAAGGTGTTGAGACGAGGTTTATAACTCGATACTGCAATCTCTTGTTATGACCTTGTTTTTAAGGTAACAGGCACATCATATATGAGGACGGGTATTTATAAGACCGTTGTCCAGGGGGATATCGATAGACAAATCAAGGGGTACACCAATAATCAGGTCAGGGTCATAGAAGGTCGTTTTCTAGGGGTACCCCAATAGTCAGAGTCATAGAAGGTCGGTTTCTAGAAGTACACAAATAGTAGGGGTCATAGAAGGTCGGTTTCTAGAGGTACACCAATAGTCAGGGTCATAGAAGGTTGGTTTCTAGGGGTACACCAATAGTCAGGGTCATAGAAGACCGGTTTCTATGGGTACACCAATAGTCAGGGTCATAGAAGGCCGGTTTCTAGAGGTACACCAATAGTCAGGATCATAGAAGACCGGTTTCTAGGGGTACACCAATAGTCAGGGTCATAGAAGGTTGGTTTCTAGGGGTACACCAATAATCAGGGTCATAGAAGGTTGGTTTCTAGAGGTACCTCAATAGTCAGGGTCATAGAAGACCGGTTTCTAGGAGAACTCTAATAGTAAGGTTCATAAAAGGGGGGTTGCTAGGGAGACACCAATAGTCAGAGTTATAGAAGACCGGTTTTAGGGGTACACCAATAGTCAGGTACAGAAAAGGGAGGTTTCTAGGGAGACACCAATAGTCAGGGTCATAGAAGACCGGTTTCTAGAGGTACAGCAATAGTCAGGATCATAGAAGACCGGTTTCTAGGGGGACACCAATAATCAGGGTCATAGAAGGTTGGTTTCTAGGGGTACACCAATAATCAGGGTCATAGAAGGTTGGTTTCTAGAGGTAACCAATAGTCAGGATCATAGAAGACCGGTTTCTAGAGATACACCAATAGTCAGGGTTATAGAAGGTTGGTTTCTAGGGGTACACCAAAAGTCAGGGTTATAGAAGACCGGTTTCTAGGGTACACCGATAGTCAGGTTATAGAATACCGGTTTCTAGAGGCACACCAATAGTCAGGGTTATAGGAGACGGTTTCTAGGGGTACACCAATATTCAGGGTTATAGAAGGCCGGTTTCTAGGGGTACACCAATAGTCAGGTTCATAAAAGGGTGGTTTCTAGGGGTACACCAATAGTCAGGGTCATAGAAGGGTGGTTTCTAGGGGTACACCAATAGTCAGGGTCATATAAGGTTGGTTTCTAGGGATACACTAATAGTCAGGGTCATAGAAGGACAGTTGTTTGGAGTACACCAAAAGTCAGGATCATAGAAGGCCGGTTTCTAGAGGTACACCAATAGTCAGGATAATAGAAGACCGGTTTCTAGGGGGACACCAATAGTCAGGGTCATAGAAGACCGGTTTGTAGAGGTACACCAATAGTCAGGTTCATGAAAGGGCGGTTTCTAGGGAGACACCAATAGTCAAGGTAATGGAAAACCGGTTTCTAGGGATACACCAATAGTCAGGGTCATGAAAGGACGGTTTGTAGGGGTACACCAATAGTCAGGGTTGTAGAAGGTCGGTTTTTAGGGATACACTAAAAGTCAGAGTCATAGAAGGCCGGTTTCTAGAGGTACACCAAAAGTTAGGATCATAGAAGGCCGGTTTCTAGAGCTACACCAATAGTCAGGATCATAGAAGACCGGTTTGTTTGGGTACTCTAATAGTCAGGTTCATAAAAGGAGGGTTTCTAGGGAGACACCAATAGTCCGAGTTATAGAAGACCGGTTTTAGGGGTACACCAATAGTCAGAGTCATAGAAGGTCGGTTTCTAGAGGTACACCAATAGTCAGGGTTAAAGAAGACCGGTTTCTAGGGGACACCAATAATCAGAGTTATAGAAGACCGGTTTCTAGGGGTACACCAATAGTCAGGGTCATAGAAGGTTGGTTTCTAGGGGTACACCAATAGTCAGGGTCATAGAAGGTTGGTTTCTAGGGGAACATGATGTATAACATACAGACAGGCAGTAGGTACATGTTGATATGACACTAAGTGATGGGATAGCTGCGATGCACGTGTAAACAATATCTTGTTTTATAGATTGACACGTTTCTAGATTTGGGTTAAGGTGGTAGATATACCCTCTCACCATTCATTAAAAGTGTTGACAAAGTGTCCTCCGCCATGTTATATAAATCGTTTATCGCTACCCTACATACCTATTCTACTGCTTTGTTGTATTGTTATGGTCAATCACAGCGCGTATTAGGTATTCAGGTCTTAAAGTTCTCTTATTGTAAGCAGGACGTCTATAAGGTAGACAACCATGGATATGTACTATATCGATTAACAGAAAGCTCTCTGCGAGAAGTCAGTTTTCTACCACAATAGGGCGCTTCACGAGTTCCCGGATAACGCACAAGAAGTTCGCAGTTGTTTTTTGACATATTTTAAAAGGTATATATAGATTTCCATTAATGTATTGCTTTGAAAATAATAAAATTGCCTATTATTTGTTATGATTCGAATACAAATTCCATATTTCAGTAATTACAGCAATACCGCATATTATTTAGCAAAAGAACTAACGGTAAATACTTTGGATCCCTTTGATGTCCCTCACAACTCGGCGACTCTCAGCAGGCAAAACGTTTCTGGTCGGTTGACCAATCAGTGTACATTGCTAGTTCGAATACAAACATTCGATTGGCGTACGATATCGGTGAAGTGTTTCGAGTAGGCGGGGTTTATCCGAGAAATTCATGATGAAACACCCACTTTAGCATTGTCAATCAGGTCCGAGTTTGAAATTATTATTGGTATTTAACCGGATTTTTTCTTTTTACAGAAAGGACCAATTATCATGAATTTGACAGTTTTACCCAAAAGTTAAAAAACACTTTTAAAATTTCGGTTATTTACATTCAAATGCATTCAAGTGTCCCGATTCATCGGTCCATTAGGAAAAGTTTCTTAAATCACGTTAAATTGCAGAGACGAGCCCACTAACGAATCGCAACGGAGTCGACTACAAAGGACTCGTCAGTGTTACACGCGTATCACATCGAATTCTTCCACGTGACGGTTTTGGTGTAAGGCGATTTGTTTCATCACGCATTAGTTTCTGTTCAGGGTCTTGTAACGATATTTTTGAAGCACTGTTAAAATTTAGTGAAGTCACAAACCTTGTATATATATCGGGTATCATACATGTAATTAAAAAATGTATACCATATGTTCATGTACAAATGTATATGTAATCTCATGTCAGTTACCTGTCTGTTGGTCACTCTATTTTGATGTGTTTGTATTGTATTCAGTGTTGCCCCATTTTGGATGGAATTAAAAAGAATATACTAAATTGAATATTGCTTCACATCGACGGCCAAGAATACGTGTACAAATATCGACGTCAACCCAACAGTCTATAGGCAATTAAAATAATTTACACAACGTCTATGACTAAGATTCGTGTTCTTCTTTAATCAAACCATGACTCTTTCTGGTATAGAGGTACAAATATGAAGTGGTATCATCATCGATACTCGCGGGGTTACGATCACAATACGCTTTCCGTGATACATAGGGTCTAGTTAGTAATAACGACGGTAAGGTCCAATATAGGTATTGGATATAAGTTAACTGGGATTATTTTTTGTTCGTAAATTAAGAGTTATATGGTGATTTATTTTCTCGGTAGATATCATTATAGACAGGACTATTATCCTAGAGTGAGCCATAGGAAAACTTTTAGTACTTGTGTTCTCCTACATGATTTTTTTTTAAATACGCGAAGTCCTACCCATCTTACAAAATGTAAACCTTACACACTATTTCACAGATAGACTTTTTTTCACTTTAATTTGTCTTGCGTGTAACTTTTGACAACTTTATTCTATATTTATAATGGAATGCAAATCCTCGATTCTTCACTTACAATGTTACTGTAGGTTATAGTCGAGGATATCTCTGACGCCGATCGAAACAAGATTTTTTTTTAATCATGATCAAGATGCTACAACAATGTTTTCTTTCAATAGGGAATGTGAGGTCGGATAAATCAGCGACGTTTACATGTTCCTGGTATCACGTACAATACACGTGTTTCTTTGATGTCGTTATGACGGAGAGTTGCTGTGCCCGTCCCTAATTCCTGTTCTGAACCGTGGATCGGAATACTTCAATGCAGTTTATTGTAGAAGTGTTTCTACAATTAACATGATAATTTTTTTAAGGAAATCTTGAATAATAATAAAATCAACAGTAATGTAATTTTTCACGGCAATATGCCAATAACTAATGACCATCATCTCCGAAGCACTGCGTGAAATATCATTGGCTGACATTCACCAGTATTATCGAAATATTGGATATTTAAATGTGTAAGTGGGACCTCAAGTTCAACGCAGTTAATGAACAATATAAAGTAAACGGATTATTGTAGTTATTGTTTCTAATATACATATTTTGATATTCCGAAATGTTTTCTTCATTCTCACATTTTTTTTTAAAAATAGTAACAAAAACAGGTTACATTTAAAACAGTTCTAATAGACTATCCAAGTTTTTGGCCAAAATACCATACACGCAAGTGTCATAACTCAATTTTTTTTATATTCATCATGTTTCGTTCTGTGATATACGATTTTTAACTCATTGGGTAAGCTTATCTATTAAAAGATTTTTTTTATATGGTTATAAAAAAGCCTATCTAACACTCTTTCCCTCGTATTCTTTTTAAAATTCTGCAAATCAACGCGTACTTTTAAGCTACTCGCTACTTAAAATGTGATTGTGATATGTTGAACACTTGATGAAAACACCATTTTAAAACTACATGTAAAACAATTCTAGGTGCTTGCATAAAAAATCAATTTTGAAAAAAATGATTCGGAAATTTTGACCAACTATTTTAGCCCCGCCTACTTGCAAAACTGCAAGTACATTGTACGTCAATCGTACGTTTGTATTCGAACTTGTAGTGTTTCACTGATTGGTCAACCAAGAAGAAACGTTTTGCCTTCTGAGAGTCGCCGAGCTGTGTGGGACATCAAAGGGTTACAAACTATTTACCGTTAGTTCTTTTGCTAAATAATATACGGTAATGCATACCGGGAAAGCCATTATCAGTTTCGATATCGAGTTTTCTGTAAACTTGTAACTTATCACATGACGGACATAAAATCAGCAACTGTTGAGGATATCGATCACGATAACAATATCTTAGTTGAATATCCTAAAGAAGACAAGTGAGTATAAAACATATTGTTTCATTTTAGTCATAGTACTCGTGTTGTATCCAGTGACTAGATCTAATTCCATCTTGCTGACAGTGGGCAAAGGTAAAAACGTGTTTGGTCAATTCTGGTGATTAACACCCACAATTGAAATCCAATATTCTTAATGTAGAATAAATCGGGCTCTCAGTTACACGATACAAATACCTGTGGTATTCGTTATTATGACGACAATATACATGTTGATATTGTATTAACCAAAGGCAGAATAGGCATATATATATCACTTGATTATCACAAACCCTAAATTTCCGAAACTACCAAAAGCCATCTTTATTACAATAGTATCTTTCTCAAGAACGAAAATTAAGCTTACGCTGTATTTTCTGATGATATTGTTAACAAATATTACTAATTTGTATCAACAATTTATATAGAGAGTCCATATACATATCTGAAAAACAAATTAATCAATGCGCAACTGGTATGTAACCATGCATGCACACGTAACTATTATTCCTTAAAGAAATGACAAACAATTGTCATCAATAAGCTAAACTTAGCTTTCAACGACACAAAGACTGTGTTATCAGAAAACGAAACTAAAACCCAAGAATCAAGGTCAGGCTGAAACATTATATAAATATAAAACTGTTACGAGCTGACAGCGATACCGGGAAGTCAGGAGTTTCAGTTTCGTTTTCTGAAAACACAAATCGAGGGCACAGACTGGTAGCTGTATTTGGTAGCAGCACGTATTTATATCAACTGTGTATAGAGGAGGTGTGCCTAGAGACGTATCAATATCAACTGTGTATAGAGGTGTGTCTAGAGACGTAGCAAACAAGGACTAGATGTAAAAGTACTGATTTCTTATAAAACAACCCGTCAGTAAGTACTGATTTCTTATAAAACAACCCGTCACTAAGCACTGATTTCTTATTAAACAAAGTACGGTAATTACTGATTTTGTATCAAAAGAAATCAGTAATTATTTTATTTTTGTTACAAAGAGAGTTTAATGACAACTTGTTTTGTGAAACAATTATAATACAATAATAAGATGAAATTCAGATAGTATGTTATTCTTATGATATGCCAATATACGTGATTCGAATGTATGCTTTTATTCACTTCCGCTATCAGATATGTGCACCCCTGGAATATATTATGGCAAGTAAGGAAGATCACTAACTATTAGATTGGTGTCAGTCAATTCCTAACCAACTGTTCATCTGACCATAGATCATAGAGGAACTTAGTACAAAGTCAGTCAAATTTACGATAAGGCGACGTCGAAATTCGTTTATTTACCAAAAGGATCAAACTAGTCCAACAGTTGGTGGTGACCGAGCTGTCAATTTTGCCCCGTCATAGGAGTGCAGAGAGCGGAAGTGCATATTCCTAGAAGGGTATCGAGGATAAAACGAAGTGTATTCATATGGCAACAGGATTCATAACTGAATTTTTATTTCCATTCTGTGCCAAAATGGCGTGTATCTGAATTTTTGCGTTTCTCACATTAAATGACAGTTATGTAACATAATGATTAATTAATTTTAATCACTGCCTGCGCTAGGGATCGAACCAGGGACCTCTTACTTACTAGTCTTACGCTCAACCGATCGAGCTAAAGAGAAGGTCTCTCTAGCCGAGCGGTATATTGCGGCTTGTATTTACCAGGGTTACAGTTATGACAACAACACATATTTCAGCATGTACATGTATTGAAAAATGACATCTTAATATGGGATACTTGTGTCTAGCTTTAAGAGGTCATTGATAGTTACATAACAAGGTGTCCCTACACAGTATGCTAAAAATCGTATGACGTAACAGTAGGTGGTATGGCTCTTTCATGTAGTCTTTATAGAAGTAAAATAAAAAATAGAACGCATTGTTGAAACTCTTCTAGATCGATCAAGACGACATGATTTTATGTCCCAGACACAAGTGAAATTTGGTGCGAACGTAAATCTATTGGTACGTCACTGTTACTGATTTGCTGGTGCATACGACAAAAAAAAATGGCAGACCCTGAGCCCCACCTTGGTATGATGTAAAAGAAATGTCTTAGAGGATACGAGTTCGGGTGTCATCTGTCGACAACACTATCAGACGAGATTGCCCTGGAGATAAGGCAATAATCTATAACTATGATCTTTTATCAGTAAAGGTGTTGAGACGAGGTTTATAACTCGATACTGCAATCTCTTGTTATGACCTTGTTTTTAAGGTAACAGGCACATCATATATGAGGACGGGTATTTATAAGACCGTTGTCCAGGGGGATATCGATAGACAAATCAAGGGGTACACCAATAATCAGGTCAGGGTCATAGAAGGTCGTTTTCTAGGGGTACCCCAATAGTCAGAGTCATAGAAGGTCGGTTTCTAGAAGTACACAAATAGTAGGGGTCATAGCAGGCCGGTTTCTAGAGGTACACAAATAGTCAGGGTCATAGAAGGTTGGTTTCTAGAGGTACACCAATAGTCAGGGTTATAGAAGACCGGTTTCTAGGGGTACACCAATAGTCAGGGTCATAGAAGGCCGGTTTCTAGAGGTACACCAATAGTCAGGATCATAGAAGACCGGTTTCTAGGGGTACACCAATAGTCAGGGTCATAGAAGGTTGGTTTCTAGGGGTACACCAATAATCAGGGTCATAGAAGGTTGGTTTCTAGAGGTACCTCAATAGTCAGGGTCATAGAAGACCGGTTTCTAGGGGTACTCTAATAGTCAGGTTTATAAAAGGGGGGTTGCTAGGGAGACATCAATAGTCAGAGTTATAGAAGACCGGTTTTAGGGGTACACCAATAGTCAGGTACAGAAAAGGGAGGGTTCTAGGGAGACACCAATAGCCAGGGTAGTAGAAGACCGATTTCTAGAGGTACACCAATAGTCAGGATCAGAGAAGATCGGTTTCTAGGGGTACCCCAATAATCAGGGTCATAGAAGGTTGATTTCTAGGGGTACACCAATAATGAGGGTCATAGAAGGTTGGTTTCTAGAGGTACCTCAATAGTCAGAGTCATAGAAGACCTGTTTCTAGGGGTACTCTAATAGTCAGGTTTACTCTCAAAGTCAGGTTAGAGCGTTCTAGAGG
>NC_047023.1:44944466-45008858 GCF_902652985.1 Pecten maximus | reverse complement strand
AGGATCAGTTTCGGGCCTAGAAAGCGGTTTGCTTTCACTAGGGGTACACCAATAGTCAGGTTTATAGAAGGTTGGTTTCTAGGGGTACACCAAAAGTCAGGGTTATAGAATACCGGTTTCTAGGGGTACACCAATAGTCAGGGTTATAGAAGACCGGTTTCTAGGGGTACACCAATTTTCAGGGTTATAGAAGACGGGTTTCTAGGGGTACACCAATATTCAGGTTCATAAAAGGGTGGTTTCTAGGGGTACACCAATAGTCAGGGTCATAGAAGGTTAGTTTCTAGGGGTACACCAATAGTCAGGGTCATATAAGGTCGGTTTCTAGGGATACACTAATAGTCAGGGTCATAGAAGGACGGTTTCTAGGGGAACACCAATAGTCAGGTACAGAAAATGGAGGTTTCTAGGGAGACACCAATAGTCAGGGTTACAGAAGGCCGATTTCTAGGGGTACTCCAATAGTCAGGTTCATAGATGGTCGGTTTCGAGGAGTACACCAATAGTCAAGGTTATAGAAGACCGGTTTCTAGGGGGACACCAATAGTCAGGGTCATAGAAGGTCGGTTTCTAGCGGTACACCAACAGTCAGGGTCATAGAAGGCCGGTTTCTAGTGGTACACCAATAGTCAGTGTCATAGAAGGCCAGTTTCTAGGGGTACAATAATAGTCAGGGTTATAGTATAGAAGACCGGTTTCTAGGGGCACCCCAATAGTCAGGGTTATAGAAGACCGGTTTATTATAATTCTTTATTTGTTTAATGAGGATCACAAACAGCCCTAGGGCTACGAGATGCTCTCCTCAACACATAAAACAATACAGTATGTACAAGACGTAATCATAATACACGCTCTCTCACTCACACATACATTCCATAACATAAAGAAGATGAGGTGGAGAGGAAGGATGAGTATAGAGGGAAAGTGGTAAAGCAAAGAGAGTAAAGGTGTGTGTGTGTGTGTGTGTGTGTGTGTGTGTGTGTGGGGGGGGGGGGGGGGGGGGGGGGGGGGGGAGGAAGGGGTGTGTGTTATAAGATGGAATTAGAACCTTTTTGAATCAACAATATAATCAAATCAAATACAATGTCAAAAATAGTTTTGTTTGAGGAATCGGTATTGTTGTCAGAGCCACGCAATATAATGTTTAAAAGGAGATCAGGCATAAGATTTACAATGAGATCGGGATTTTACATTTGGAGCCAATTCGTTGCAAGTTTTTCTTAACAATTTCATACGCAAGTTGTTATATTTTGGACAGGTCAAAAAGAAATGTTTTTCGTCTTCGGGGGAATCTGTACAGTCGTCACAGTATGTATTGGGTGTTAATCGGTATAAGAATCTTTGTTTGTTCAGGGCGCTAAGACCCATTCTTAGTCTACAATTATTGATTTTTCCTTTCCCATGGCCATAAATATATAAATCATTTGAGACTGGAGTAGAGAGTTGTGATAGGGCGTGTGAAAAAGATTCAAGCGTTGGTTTGTTCCGAATATGTTCAGGTAGGTTGTTCCAGTCTCTTATAGTTCTGGGAAAGAAAGATTGGTGATAGAACGACTTTCTGGAAGGAATAGGTAGAAGTGTGTTTGAATTTCTGAAGTTGTAATTTTGTGTGCGATGACAGAGAAGTGGACAGATGTATTCCAAATATGAAGGACCCATATTATGTTTGATTTTGAAAATCATTTTTAATCGAGAATTTTCCTTCTGTCACTAAGTAACTCCCAACCTAGTTCAGATAGAAGTTTAGTATATTTGGTAACTTTATACCCTCCTGTGCAAATTAGAGCTGCCCTTCGCTGGACACTTTCAATAAGGTCGGATTCGTATTGGTTGCAATTATCAAAGAGTATACTGCCATATTTTAGAATAGACCTAACCAATGATTTATAGAGTTTCACTAAACCGCCCCGAGGGATTAAGTATGCTAATGACTGTAACATGTTTAGTATTTTATTTGCCCTAGCAACAATGTCAGATATATGCACATGCCAGCTCAAGTCTCCAGATAATGATATGCCAAGGTGTTTATGCGTGTTGAAGTGTTGAATAGGAACATTATTGAGTGTAATATCGGGGTAGTTTAAGACACGTTTTTTGGAGAATAAAACTAGTTCTGTTTTAGCTGCATTAAAAGTTATCAACCATCGTTTAGCCCAGTTTGATAGAGTAGATAGGTCGTTATTTAGATTGTCGATAGAGCCACGGTTATTAATTTCAGAAGAGAGAGATGTGTCATCTGCAAATAAATTAATGTCAGAAAGAATCCCAATGTTAATATCATTAACATATATTAGAAATAAAACAGGGCCTAGTATAGAGCCTTGAGGGACACCCGCATTGATGTACATGCGTTCTGATGATTGGCCATTTAAAACAACAAATTGATTTCTGTTGGTAAGATAACTTTTAAGCCATTTAAGTAGATTTCCACTGATACCAATGTTTTCTAGTTTGTATATTAATCCTTCGTGCCATACCTTATCAAAAGCCTTCGAAACATCTAAGAATACAGTACAGACTTCTTTCCCATCGTTAATGCTTTTATAAATTTTATGAATAATTTTAAGTAATTGGTAAACGGTAGAGTCGTGTTTCTAGGGGTACACAAATAGTCAGGGTTATAGAAGACCGGTTTCTAGGGGTACACCAATAGTCAGGGTTATAGAAGGCCGGTTTCTAGGGGTACACCAATAGTCAGGATCATAGAAGGTCGGTTTCTAGGGGGACACCAATAGTCAGGGTCATAGAAGACCGGTTTCTAGGGGTACACCAATAGTCAGGGTCATAGAAAGCTGGTTTCTAGGGATACACAAATAGTCAGGGTCATAGAATGCCAGTTACTAGGGGTACACCAATAGTCAGGATCATAGAAGGTCGGTTTCTAGGGGGACACCAATAGTCAGGATCATAGAAGACCGGTTTCGAGGGGGACACCAATAGTCAGGGTCATAGAAGGTCGGTTTCTAGAGGTACACCAATAGTCAGGGTTATCGAAGACCGGTTTCTAGGGGTACACCAATAGTCAGGTTATAGAAGACCGATTTCTAGGGGTACACCAATAGTCAGGGTTCATAGAATGTCTTTTTCGAGGGGTACACCAATAGTCAGGGTTATAGAAGACCGGTTTCTCGGGGCACCCAAATAGTCAGGGTTATAGAAGACCGGTTTCTAGGGGTACACAATAGTCAGGGTCAAAGAAGGCCGATTTCTAGAAGTACACCAATAGTCAGGGTCAAAGAAGGCCGATTTCTAGGGGTACACCAATAGTCAGGGTCAAAGAAGGCCGATTTCTAGGGGTACACCAATAGTCAGGGTTATAGAAGACCGGTTTCTAGGGGTACATCAATAGTTAGGGTTATAGAAGGCCGGTTTCTAGGGGTACACCAATAGTCAGGGTCATAGAAGGCTGGTTTCTAGGGGTACACCAATAGTCAGGGCCATAGAAGGTCGGTTTTTAGGGAGACACCAATAGTCAGGGACGTAGAAGTTCGGTTTCTAGGGAGACACCAATAGTCAGGGTCATAGAAGGCCGTTTTCTAGGTTGACACCAATAGTCAGGGTCATAGAAGTTCGGTTTCTATGGAGACACCAATAGTCAGGGTTATAGAAGACCGGTTTCTAGGTTGACACCAATAGTCAGGGTCATAGAAGGTCAGTTTTTTGGAGGTACACCAATAGTCAGGGTCATAGAAGTTCGTTTTCTAGGGAGACACCAATAGTCAGGGTCATAGAAGTTCGGTTTCTAGGGAGACACCAATAGTCAGGGTCATAGAAGGCTGGTTTCTATGGGGACACCAATAGTCAGGGTCATAGAAGGCACAGTTGTACGGTTGCAACTCGCACTTGCATATTTCATTTAAACAAAATATTAGTGGTAAACCATAACTAAAATATCCTGGTGAGTGAGAGGGGCCCTTTACATAATTATTTATTAATATCAATATGTTTATTTTTTAGATAAAGCAATGGATTAGACTGAAGACCAGAAATGGGTATTTATATCTAGACTAATATTCAATAATGAATTAACATGTGCACTTTTGTAAAAAGAAAAAAAACCCTTTGGATTTCATCCAATTTCATAAACACTAATTTTCTTTGATAGTTTCTCAATTTTCCAATGTATATCTAAAAAAGGTAAATATTTTTTCCGTATCGAAATATAAGATTCGAGAAATATCAAATCTAGAATGATGTAAACATTTCTAATCATTAAATGTTAAGACCGAAAGGAAGATGAGGAAAATCCTCCTGGGAGATCCCATCGGAAACATAACAGGAAGCACAAAACCAGTTCTCCTAAACTGGAGCGGAAGAAGATTGCTATCACACAAAATATAAGGGCGGATGAAATACAGCCAAAGGATGGCCCGACAGAGAATGACTTCCATGAAATTACTCATTCAGCATGTGGAAGCGATGAGGGATAGTCAAACTGTCTTAATGGGTACGCAACAAATAATTACTAATGACGACATTGTTATATTGAAGGTTCGGAGTATGAGGATGTATGTGTGAGGATATATGTATGGGGGTATATGTGTGAGGGTATATGTGTGGGGGTGTATGTGTGGGGGTGTATGTGTGGGGGTATATGTGTGAGGGTATATGTGTGGGGATATATGTGTGAGGGTATATGTGTGAGGATGTATGTGTGAGGGTATATGTGTGAGGATGTATGTGTGGGGTATATGTGTGAGGATGTATGAGTGAGGATATATGTGTGAGGGTATATGTGTGAGGATGTACGTGTGGGGGTATATGTGTGAGGGTATATGTGTGGGGATATATGTGTGAGGGTATATGTGTGAGGATGTATGTGTGAGGGTATATGTGTGAGGATGTATGTGTGAGGATATATGTGTGAGGATGTATGTGTGAGGATATATGTGTGAGGATGTATGTGTTGGGGTGTATGTGTGGGGGTATATGTGTGAGGGTATATGTGTGAGGGTAAATGTGTGAGGGTGTATGTGTGGGGGTATATGTGTGAGGGTATATGTGTGGGGGTATGTGTGTGAGGATGTATGTGTGGGGGTATGTGTGTGAGGGTGTATGCGTTGGGATGTATGTGTGTGAGGGTATATGTGTGGGGATGTATGTGTGAGGGTGTATGTGTGGGGGTATATGTGTGAGGATATATGTGTTAGGATGTATGTGTGGGGATGTATGTGTGGGGGTATATGTGTGATGATATATGTGTGAGGATATATGTGTGAGGGTGTATGTGTGGGGATGTATGTGTGAGGGTGTATGTGTGGGGATGTATGTGTGAGGGTGTATGTGTGGGGGTATATGTGTGATGATATATGTGAGGGTGTATGTGTGGGGATGTATGTGTGAGGGTGTATGTGTGGGGATGTATGTGTGATGATGTATGTGTGAGGATATATGTGTGAGGATGTATGTGTGAGGATGTATGTGTGGGGATATATGTGAGAGGATGTATGTGTGGGGATGTATGTGTGAGGGTATATGTGTGGGGGTGTATGTGTGAGGATATATGTGTGGGGATATATGTGTGAGGGTGTATGTATGAGGGTGTATGTGTGGGGATGTATGTGTGGGGATGTATGTATGAGGGTATATGTGTGGGGATATATGTGTGAGGATATATGTGTGAGGGTGTATGTGTGGGGATGTATGTGTGGGGATGTATGTGTGGGGATGTATGTGTGAGGGTATATGTGTGGGGATGTATGTGTGAGGATATATGTGTGAGGGTATATGTGTGGGGGTATATGTGTGAGGGTATATGTGTGGGGATGTATGTGTGGGGATATATGTGTGAGGGTATATGTGTGAGGGTATATGTGTGGGGTATATGTGTGAGGGTATATGTGTGGGGATGTATGTGTGGGGATGTATGTGTGAGGGTGTATGTGGGTTAAACCTTAAAAAACACAACAACAAAAAACCAAACCCGTAATTGGGATACACGATTGAGGATGTAGTGTGGAGATATATGGGTGAGACATATATGTGAGGATGTATGTATGAGGATATACATGTGAGGATGTATTTGTGTGGATACATGTGTGAGAACACATGTATTAGGATACATGTGTGAGGGCATATGTGAGATACATGTGTGAGGATACATATGTGAGATACATCTGTGAGGACGTATTTGTGAGGATACATGTGTGAGAATACATGTGCGAGACACATGTGTGCGGATACATGTGTGAGATACATGTGTGAGGACGTATGTGTGAGGGTGTATGTGTGGGGATGTATGTGTGAGGGTGTATGTGTGGGGATGTATGTGTGAGGGTGTATGTGTGGGGGTATATGTGTGATGATATATGTGAGGGTGTATGTGTGGGGATGTATGTGTGAGGGTGTATGTGTGGGGATGTATGTGTGATGATGTATGTGTGAGGATATATGTGTGAGGATGTATGTGTGAGGATGTATGTGTGGGGATATATGTGAGAGGATGTATGTGTGGGGATGTATGTGTGAGGGTATATGTGTGGGGGTGTATGTGTGAGGATATATGTGTGGGGATATATGTGTGAGGGTGTATGTATGAGGGTGTATGTGTGGGGATGTATGTGTGGGGATGTATGTATGAGGGTATATGTGTGGGGATATATGTGTGAGGATATATGTGTGAGGGTGTATGTGTGGGATGTATGTGTGGGGATGTATGTGTGGGGATGTATGTGTGAGGGTATATGTGTGGGGATATATGTGTGAGGATATATGTGTGAGGGTATATGTGTGGGGGTATATGTGTGAGGGTATATGTGTGGGGATGTATGTGTGGGGATATATGTGTGAGGGTATATGTGTGAGAGTATATGTGTGGGGGTATATGTGTGAGGGTATATGTGTGGGGATGTATGTGTGGGGATGTATGTGTGAGGGTGTATGTGGGTTAAACCTTAAAAAACACAACAACAAAAAACCAAACCCGTAATTGGGATACACGATTGAGGATGTAGTGTGGAGATATATGGGTGAGACATATATGTGAGGATGTATGTATGAGGATATACATGTGAGGATGTATTTGTGTGGATACATGTGTGAGAACACATGTATTAGGATACATGTGTGAGGGCATATGTGAGATACATGTGTGAGGATACATATGTGAGATACATCTGTGAGGACGTATTTGTGAGGATACATGTGTGAGAATACATGTGCGAGACACATGTGTGCGGATACATGTGTGAGATACATGTGTGAGGACGTATGTGTGAGGATGCATGTGTGATGATTGAGGTGTTTATAGGACAAATAAATGTGTTTCTAAATTATTTGAAGTTACATTTAGATAATGTGACTTAAACAATTCTGATTGTTGTATAAAAATAAATCGACCATGGAGATAAGAACATTTTGAATGGATATATATAAACATGTATATTATAATAAACTATATTTTATAAAAGATACTTCCAATTTGTTATAATCGACTATTATGTCAAGATTGAATTATTTGTTTTTGAAATAGCAACATTATAAATATTATGGTTTAACTTTTGAAGGCGGGTACTCTGATTCATCAGATTCTGACCATGAAATGGACCAGCCGTCACTTCTGGAACAGCTTAAGACCATCCTGGATAATTATCAAGACGCCCAAATCATCCGGGTAAGTTTTGTTATTAATAACTGGACAAATATCAAGACGCCTGCATCATCCGGGTAAATTTTGTTATTAATAACTGGACAAATATCAAGACGCCCGAATCATCTGGGTAAATTTTGTTTTCAATACTGGACAAATATCAGGACGACCAAAACATCCGGGTAAGTTTAGTTTTTAGCTCACCTGCCCGAAGGGCAAGTGAGCTTATGCCGTGGTGCGGCGTCCGTCGTCCGTCGTCCGGCCGTCCGATCGATAGGCCTATACTTTTTCATTTAAACAACCTCTTCTCAATAACCAAGATGCCCAGGGACTTCATATTAGACATGTAGCATCCTGGGCTAAAGGGCTAAAAAGTTTGTTATCATCTTCAACTGACTTCTTCTCAATAACCAAGAGGGCCAGGAACTTTATATTGGGCCTGTAGCATGCTGGGGTGAATGGCTACCAAGTTTGTTCAAATAAATGACCTTGGCCTTCATTCAGGGTCACAACGGTCAAATAGGCTATACTCTTCAAACGACTTCGCAATAACCATGAGGCCCAGGAATTTGATATTGGGCCTGTAGTATGCTGGGGGGAAGGGCTACAAAGTCTGTTCAAATAAATGACCTTGACCTTCATTCAAGGTCACAACGGTCAAATAGGCTATGATCTCCAAACGACGTCTTCTCAATAAGTAAGAGGCCCAGGGACTTGATATTACATGTAGGCCTGTAGCATGCACGGGTGAAGGGTACCTTTTTTTTCAAATGAATAACTTGACCTACAGTACATTCAAGGTCACAGGGATAAAATCGGCTTCAATCTGTAAACAATAATTTTGTGATAGCCAAGAGTTTCCAAGACCCAATATTAAGCAAATAGTATGCTGAAATGTAGGACTAGAAAATATATTGATATGAATAAACCTAGCTTACACTGATATTTGAATAAAGAGGTAATCAGCATAGTATCTGTAGAAATGACCTCAATCAACTTCAAAGTTGCTGTAGAGCCAGATGAGCGATACAGGCCCATAGGGCCTCTTGTTAAATTTATGTTGGCATAAGGATTGTTTAGCTTTATGAAGCTACATTCTATCCGCAAATGACTGTCATTCATGTAAAATTGTCAATTATAAAGGTAACATTTAATGAGGTTTGTTGTTATTTATGGTGAATGTATGAAGGAATATTTTAAATGTCTTTTGTTAGGGAATTACTTAATTTAAAAGCTATTTCATATGAAATTTGTAATGCTTTTGTGGGCAAGACCTACTACAAAACAACGAAAAATAACGTGCTCAGGAATTTAACACGCACATATCTATAGTATATTATAATGAACTAGTAATTTGTTTTGTGTTTCTTTGTCTTTTCACGTGAGCTTCTTCCGCACCTGTTATATGTATCAACATACCTATACCTGTTCACTTTGGTAAAAGAAAAAACACCTTAACAAAAAGATCTTAGATATTTAACATATACCTCACAGGAACTGATTCAAAATGCCGATGACGCAGAAGCCACAGAGATGAAGATTACATATGTCAAAGATGGTGAGATGAATAACCCGGGACAGCACAAGCTGAATGGATGTTATTCAGAGTATTTCAGGGTAAGAGTTTAGATCAAAATAGATTGAGAACAAAGCTACAACATATTAAGTCTAATGCATCCTTTGCAAACAGGCCACTCCTCAAACAGGCCACTCCTCAAACAACACTCATTCTAAATACTGATATAAAACAACACTCGCTTTGACTACTGATATAAAACAACACTCATTTTGACTACTGACATGAAACAACACTCATTTTGATCACTGATATAAAAAAACACTCATTTTGACTACTGATATGAAACAACACTCATTGTGTTCCCTGATAGACATGAAAAAACACTCATTTTCACTACTGATATGAAACAACACTCATTCTAAATACTGATATAAAACAACACTCGCTTTGACTACTGATATAAAACAACACTCACTTTGACTACTGACATGAAACAACACTCACTTTGACTACTGATATGAAACAACACTCATTTTGACTGCTGATATAAAACAACAATCATTTTGACTACTGACATGAAACAACACTCACTTTTGACTACTGATATAAAACAACACTCATTTTGATCACTGATTTTAAAAAAAACACTCATTTTGACTACTGATATGAAACAACACTCATTTTGACTGCTGATATGAAACAACACTCATTTTGACTACTGATATAAAACAACACTCATTTTGATCACTGATGTAAAAAACACTCATTTTGACTACTGATATGAAACAACACTCATGTTGACTACTGATATGAAACAACACTCATTTTGACTACTGACATGAAACAACACTCATTTTGACTACTGAAATGAAACAACACTCATTTTGACTACTGACATGAAACAACACTCATTTTGACTACTGACATGAAACAACACTCATTTTTACTTCTGATATGAAACAATACTCATTTTGAGTACTGACATGAAACAACATTCATTTTGATCACTGATATAAAATAACACTCATTTTGACTACTGATATAAAAAACACTCATTTTGACTACTGACATGAAATAACACTCATTTTGACACCCTGACATGAAACAACACTAATTTTGATGACTGACATGAAACAACACTCATTTTGACTACTGACATGAAACAACATTCATTTTGATCACTGTTTTAAAATAACACTCATTTTGACTACTGATATAAAAAAACACTCATTTTGACTACTGCCATGAAACAACACTCATTTTAATCACTGATATAAAAAACACTCATTTTGACTACTGACATGAAATAACACTCATTTTGATCCCTGATAGGAAACAACACTCATTTTGATCACTGACATGAAACAACACTCATTTTGACTACTGATATAAAACAACACTCATTTTGATCACTGATAGGAAACAACACTCATTTTGTTCACTGATAGGAAACAACACTCATTTTGACTACTGATATGAAAGAACACTCATGTTGATTACTGATATAAGTCATTTTGACCACTGATATAAAGCATCTCATTTTGTTCACTGACACTCATTTTGACCCCCTGACATGAAACAACACTCATTTTGATCCCTGATATGAAGCAACACTCATTTTGATCTATGATATGGAACAACACTCATTTTGATCTCTGATATGGAACAACACTCATTTTGACTACTGACATGAAACAACACTCATTTTGATCCCTGATATGAAGCAACACTCATTTTGATCTATGATATGGAACAACACTCAATTTGATCTCTGATATGGAACAACACTCATATTGACTACAGATATGAAAGAACACTCATGTTGATTACTGATATGAAACAACACTCATTTTGATCTCTGATATGGAACAACACTCATTTTGATCTCTGATATGGAACAAAACTCATTTTGACTACTGATATGAAACAACACTCATTTTGATCCCTGATAGGAAACAACACTCATTTTGACTACTGACATGAAACAACACTCATTTTGATCCCTGATATGAAGCAACACTCATTTTGATATCTGATATGGAACAACACTCATTTTGATCTCTGATATGGAACAACACTCATTTTGACTACTGACATGAAACAACACTCATTTTGATCCCTGATATGAAACAACACTCATTTTGATCTCTGATATGGAACAAAACTCATTTTGACTACTGATATGAAACAACACTCATTTTGATCCCTGATAGGAAACAACGCTCATTTTGATCCCTGATAGGAAACAATGCTCATTTTGATCCCTGATATAAAACAACACTCATGGCAAGTCTGCATGACATTGGGTTTAAAGAGCAATGTCTATAACCTGCTCATAGTAAGATATATAAGGTATGCAATACGTGACAAAATTACTATTGGTTAAAATAAACACTGCTTGATTTCAGAATATTATGCAATATATATTGAATTTCATTTATAGGACTCCAGAGTTTTGAAAAAAAAACCCACCGATTTTATTCACTTTAAAATATCAAACACCTTTTGTTAATGATAAATAACATTGTATCAGGCCATCATGCAGGATAAAGAATGAAAATCAACACATTTTACTAATTTGTTTTTGAAAGAATCCTGCTAAATAATAGTAAACTGATTTTTAAGGAATTAAAGACCGAAATGGTAATAGCTGTTAAAAACTTATGTATTGTAGATATGTAACAATTCATCCTTAATAAACGTGAATATTGCTCAATGTAACAAATACAATATGTGTGTGTTGATAATATTATGTAATAGATTTATAGTGACTACTATGGAAAACAGAAAATAATTCTCGTACACAATGACAGCGTCCATAAATTGAATATGCATATATATATATATACATGTATTATATATTTTTATATTAGAAAGTAAGAGATAGTTTGCAGAGATACATAGTGATATGTATATGCGTATATATATATATGTTACCTGGTACTTTGTATTAATATTACTTTACTTTTGAATGATGATTATATGCGTATGACCATAGTGACAGTATACATATGTGTTGTTATTGATATTCTCAATAAGTGTATATTTACTATGGTACACAATAAGAAATATTTGTCAGCGGTACATAGCGACACTAATTATGTATGTTAGCAACATCAAGGTATGCATGGTCAATGTGAACCATTGCACAGATTGACTATATGGCTGACAGACGGTAATAAGGATAAACAGACGGTAATAAGGATGGACAGATGGTAATAAGGATGGACAGACGGTAATAAGGATGGACAGATGCTAATAAGGATGGACAGACGGTAAAAAGGATGGACAGACGGAAATAAGGATAGACAGACGGTAATAAGGATGGACAGACGGTAATAAGGATGGACACACAGTACTAAGGATGGACAGACGGTAATAAGGATGGACAGACGGTAATAAGGATAGACAGACGGTAATAAGGATGGACAGACGGTAATAAGGATGGACAGACGGTAATAAGGATGGACAGATGGTAATAAGGATGGACAGACGGTAATAGGGATGTACAGACGGTAATAAGGATAGACAGACAGTAATAAGGATGGACAGACGGAAATACGGATGGACAGACGGTAATAAGGATGGACAGACGGTAATAAGGATGGACAGATGATAATAAGGATGGACAGACGGTAATAAGGATGGACGGATGGTGATAAGGACGGACAGACGGTAATAAGGATAGACAGACGGTAATAAGGATGGACAGATGATAATAAGGATGGACAGACGGTAATAAGGATGGACGGATGGTAATAAGGACGGACAGACGGTAATAAGGATAGACAGACGGTAATAAGGACGGACAGACGGTAATAAGGATGGACAGATGGTAATAAGGATGGACAGACGGTAATAAATACAGTATGGACGGATGGTAATAAGGATGGACGGACAATAATAAGGATGGACAGACGGTAATCAAGATGGACGGACGGTAATAAGGATGGACGGATGGTAATAAGGACGGACAGACGGTAATAAGGATAGAGGGATGGTAATAAGGATGGACCGACGGTAATAAGGATGGACGGACGGTAATAAGGATGGATAGACGGTAATAAGGATGGACGGATGGTAATAAGGATGGACGGGCGATAATAAGGATGGGCAGACGGTAATAAGGATGGACAGATGGTTATAAGGATGGACAGACGTCAATGAGGACGGACAAATGGTAATAAGGATGGACAGATGGTAATAAGGATGGACAGACGGAAATACGGATGGACAGATGGACAGACGGTAATAAGGATGGACACACGGTAATAAGGATTGACAGATGGTAATAAGGATGGACAGACGGTAATAGGGATGTACAGACGGTAATAAGGATAGACAGACAGTAATAAGGATGGACAGACGGAAATACGGATGGACAGACGGTAATAAGGATGGACGGATGGTGATAAGGACGTACAGACGGTAATAAGGATAGACAGACGGTAATAAAGATGGACAGATGATAATAAGGATGGACAGACGGTAATAAGGATGGACGGATGGTAATAAGGACGGACAGACGGTAATAAGGAAAGACAGACGGTAATAAGGATGGACAGATGGTAATAAGGATAGACAGACGGTAATAAGGATGGACAGATGGTAATAAGGATGGACAGACGGTAATAAGGATGGACGGATGGTAATAAGGACGGACAGACGGTAATAAGGATAGACAGACGGTAATAAGGATGGGCAGACGGTAATAAGGATGGACAGATGGTAATAAGGATGGACGGACGGTAATAAATACAGTATGGACGGATGGTAATAAGGATGGACGGACAATAATAAGGATGGACAGACGGTAATCAAGATGGACGGACGGTAATAAGGATGGACGGATGGTAATAAGGACGGACAGACGGTAATAAGGATAGACAGACGGTAATAAGGATGGGCAGACGGTAATAAGGATGGACAGATGGTAATAAGGATGGACGGACGGTAATAAATACAGTATGGACGGATGGTAATAAGGATGGATGGACAATAATAAGGATGGACAGACGGTAATCAAGATGGACGGACGGTAATAAGGATGGACGGATGGTAATAAGGACGGACAGACGGTAATAAGGATAGACGGATGGTAATAAGGATGGACCGACGGTAATAAGGATGGACGGACGGTAATAAGGATGGATAGACGGTAATAAGGATGGACGGATGGTAATAAGGATGGACGGGCGATAATAAGGACAGGCAGACGGTAATAAGGATGGACAGATGGTTATAAGGATGGACAGACGTCAATGAGAACGGACAGACGGTAATAAGGATGGACAGATGGTAATAAGGATGGACAGACGGAAATACGGATGGACAGATGGTAGACGGTAATAAGGATGGACAGACGGTAATAAGGATGGACAGATGGTAGACGGTAATAAGGATGGACAGACGGTAATAAGGATGGACAGACGATAATAAGGATGTATATACAGACGGTAATAAGGATGGGCAGACGGTAATAAGGATGGACAGATGGTAATAATAATAGACAGACGGTAATAAGGATGGACGGATGGTAATGAAGATGGACGGGCGGTAATAAGGATGGACAAACGGTAACAATAATAGACAGAAGATAATAAGGATGGATATACAGACGGTAATAAGGATGGACAGACGATAATAAGGATGGACAGACGGTAATAAGGATGGACGGATGGTAATAAGGAATGACAGACGATAATAAGGATGGACAGACATAGTGATTACATATCTACCTTAATTCAATGTATTCCATTTACTTGTAGATGGTAAATCTTTATTTGTATAGGTATAAATATAGCAATCAGAAATAAGATTTTTTTCAGATATTTTGCTAAAATAGCCTGTTATAGATATAGGTATATTTAAAATTATTTACTTCATTATGAGAGCTATTAACTTTACAAATAGCATAAACATTAGACATTTTCTAACTGTCGGGTATTATACCTTCCTGTGAGATTTTATTAATAAGTAAATATAATGGTAAGTCTACGCTTGATTTCTAATGGTAAGATTCTATCAGGACCAGATGGTTTATTATCCCCTCGCGACGTAAGTTGCGGAGGGGATATAGTGTTCCGTTTGTACGTAAGTACGTACGTTTGTTCACTTTTTGTCAGCGCTCTTGCGACTTCATTTTTTAACGGATTCTGACCAAACTTCATATATGGGTCCAGCATGGGAATACCTCGAACGAGTTCGTGTTTCAGGGTGCCAAGGTCAAGGTCAAGGTCACCGTTACAATTTATAGAAAATCTTTGTCAGCACTTTTGCAACTTCATTTCTTAACGGATCCTGACCAAACTTCATTTATGGGTCCAGCATGGGAATACCTCGAACGAGTGTGTGTTTCAGGGTGCCAAGGTCAAGGTCAAGGTCAGGACCAATGTCACCGTAACTATTTATAGAAAATCTTTGTCAGCGCTGTAATACGACTTCATTTTTCAACGGATCCTGACCAAACTTCATATATGGGTCAATTAAACCTTCTGAACAAAGGAAAAAGCTTATTTATGCATTTAGATACACTCATAATTATGATAACTATCAAAAAATGAAGTTGCTAGTGTGATGCATAACCAGATACTGTTGAATGCATAACAATATATACCATATTTATCTGGCAATGAGCCCATGCCTGATAATTAGTCCATCCATGTCTATTGCAGTTCAGTGCAAATGACAACTGATGTTATTTCAATGTCTTGTAATAACCCCACCCCCCATTTTGCGTCAGAGTTCATGTGTTAGCACGCGAGGGGATTTGTATTGTTTGCGATGCCTTGTTTTCATTTAGTATACTTAATTGATCATATACATCCTGTTGTGTTACAGGAATATTATCAAGTGTAGATTGTGGTTGAAGATTATCATTTTCAAAAGTATGTTGGTTAGGTAGATTTACAGAAGATGTAGCTATGGAAGTGAAGTAATAATTTAGTATTTCTGCTTTCTGAGTTGGATGGTAAATAGATTGGTCAGTGGTTAAGAGAGGAGGTATATGCTTATTATTAATGCCAGTGACAGTTTAGGCTATTTTCCACCATTTTCTTGGGGGTAGTGATTTGTTAGCAAGAGAGGAGTGTAAATTTTCAAAGTAATCAAATTTAGCTTTCTGTATCAAAACAGAAAAAAAAAATCATTGTAACGAATACTGTATCAAAACAATAAAAAACAATAATAGCATTGTAACGAATACTGTATCAAAACAGTAAAAACAATAATATCATTGTGTAACCCTGGAAAATACTAGCCGCAATATACGCTCGGCTAGGGAGATCTTCTCTTTAGCTCGATCGTTTGAGCGTAAGACTAGTAAGCCAGAGGTCCCGGGTTCGATCCCTAGCGGAGGCAGTGATAACACAGACTGTATTAACACCGTAAAAAACAATAATATCATTGTAACGAATACTGTATCAAAACAATAGAACATAATAATATCATTGTAACGAATACTGTATCAAAACAATAAAACATATAATATCATTGTAACGAATACTGTATCAAAACAATAGAACATAATAATATCATTGTAACGAATACTGTATCAAAACAATAGAACATAATAATATCATTGTAACGAATACTGTATCAAAACAATAAAACATATAATATCATTGTAACGAATACTGTATCAAAACAATAGAACATAATAATATCATTGTAGCGAATACTGTATCAAAACAATAGAACATAATGATATCATTGTAGCGAATACTGTATCAAAACAATAGAACATAATAATATCATTGTAGCGAATACTGTATTAACACCGTAAAAAACAATAATATCATTTTAACGAATATTGTATCAAAACAATAAAAAACAATAATATGATTGTATCAAATACTGTGTAATGATCGTTCATTTGTTGCACGTGTATTGTATATATTTACCTGTATTTGTATTGAGTGCGTACTATCTGTATTGTTACATGTAAAGGATTACGACGTATTATGTGGGCTCGGGGCTATATATACCCGTGCACGGTAGTCGGGAGTCATCATTGGGGAGATTTTAGAAAACTGTGTGACTCTGTCTCCTCTGACAACATACATGACACAAACATAGACACATACAACCACAATCTCACAAAAACACTAGTAGACATTGCAGCACGGTGCATTCCTCGTACATCGGGAAAACCCATAGACAGAAAACATAACCCCTGGTGGAACGAGGAATGCACAAATACAAAACGCATTAAACGTAGATGGGAAGATAATGTAGGAAAGATCCTTCAGAAATCAATATAAAATGCTATAAAATTGCAAAAAATAAGTTTAATAGAACAATTAAGAAAACAAAACAAGACAATTGGAATGATTTCTGTAACTCTCTTAATGATAAATCAGACACAAAAACCGTCTGGAACAAAATTAAAGCTAAACAAGGTATACCCACTAGAGAAATGCCTATATTAGGAAAAAATGCAGAGGGCAAAACCAATTCGGAAAAAGCTAATATTTTGGCAGAACAATTTCAAAAAGCAAGTAGCTACGAAAATTGTACTAAGGAATTTTTGGACAATAAATCTGAAAATATAGATAATATTAGAGAGGTACTAAAGGATGCTGGGAAAGAAGATACAATTCTAAATAACCCATTTTCACTAGAGGAATATATAAAAGCTTGAAATTCGAAAAAGAATACATCCCCTGGTATCGATAACTTATCCTATACCATTCTAAAACATTGTCCCGATAACATCAACACTATAATTTTGGAATTTTTTAATACAATCTGGAAATTGGGATTCTACCCACAATCTTGGAATAACGCAATCGCTATACCTATTCACAAACCAGGTAAAGATAAGGAAGACCCAGCCTCCTATAGACCTATAGCTTTAACCTCCCATCTATGTAAAACACTAGAAACAATGATAAACAACAGACTCAAACACTACCTAGAAAAACACAACATCATCAACGAGAATCAAAGCGGATTCAGAAACAACAGATCCACTTTAGATTCACTAGTTAGGCTCACGTCAGAGGTTAAAAACTCACTAAGCAAAAACCATCATGCTATAGCAGTATTCCTAGACTTAGAAAAAGCGTACGATCTAGTTTGGCACGAGGGACTACTACTGTCACTTAAAGAAATAGGTATCACTGGTAACATCCTAAGGTTTATTACCAATTTCTTAAAAGATAGAAAAATCCAAGTAAGGGTAAACAACTCCAATTCAGTGGAGAAACATTTAGATAATGGAGTTCCACAAGGTAGTGTTATATCCCCTACCCTATTTAATATATTTATAAATAAATTGAATCAACACCTAAAACTAAACTCCCAAAATAAACATCTAGCTAATGTAGCACAGTTTGCAGATGATACCAGTATTTGGAGTACCAATAAGATCATAACAAGTAACGGTAGAACCATTCAAAGAACTTTAGATCTCATTCAAGATTGGGCAGACGAATGGGGTTTTAAAATAACAAGGGAAAAACCGTAGCTATGTCCTTCTCTAGAAGATCTAGGAAACCAAACTTATATCTAGGAGACAAGCGCATTGAGTATGTTAATAAAGTAAAATACCTCGGAATGATTTTAGACCCGAAACTTTCCTGGAAACCACACATCAAATATATAACCGAAAGGTGCAAAAGGGCTCTTAATACACTCCTTTTTGTTTCTGGAAACAACCTAGGATCAAATAAAACAACTTTATTAAACATATATAGAGCTCTCATCAGATCAAAAATAGATTATGGTTGTCAAGTCTATAATTCGGCATCAGACAATGTACTCAGTGCGCTAAACGTTATTCAAAATAAAGCACTTAGAATAGCGCTAGGGGCTATTAAAATTACACCGTCAGTTAGTTTACTAGCAGAATCAGGCGAATTGCCACTAAAGCTCAGACGAGAAAAACTTATTCTTAAATACTGGGCTAGGACAGAAAGTCTAGGATCTACCTTTCCCCCAAATAAATTAGTTTCAGATGCTAGAAAAACTGTCTATAGAGATAGAATTAAACAACACAATAAACCAGCTTACGATCATCAGGTTGCTAATTTATTAAAAGAATTTAAGCTAGAAGAAATTCAAGTAGAAGAACAATTCCAAAATCCAATAGCTCCCTGGCTTCTACGTAAACCTGAAATGAATTACGAAATTCTGCAGACAACTAACAAAAATCTCAATCCTGTAGGGGCCAAAGTAATATCCATGGCAACCATAGATGATAGGTACACTAATTTTGTTAAATACTATACTGACGGCTCAAAAAATCCAACAACAAATAGAGTAGGTCTAGGAGTTTTTTCCTCTGACGACAACATAAACATATCAGTTAGGATTTCAGACAATTGCTCTGTTTATTCCAGTGAACTAATAGCTATAGGCTTAGCATTACGTCTAATAGATCAAACTAAACCAAATAAGGCAGTTATTCTATCAGACAGCCTCTCGGCATTACAATCCATAGAAACCGGAAACAGTACAAGACCAGTTACCTTAAATTCTATATTATGCTCCCTTCAACTATTAGATGAACAGGGTATCACAGTAGAATTAGCATATATACCATCCCATGTAGATATCCCAGGTAAATTAGCAAGGGAATCTTTAGACCGTGACGTAACGGACATCGACGTTAAGCTTACCAAAACAGAAGCCTATTCATTAATCAATAAAGCAATAGAACAAAAATGGGACAATATTTGGAATGACACTACAACAAATTTAAGACTAATATTTGATAAGCCTATCAGGAAGCCAAAGTTATATGGTCGTAGTAAGACTGACGATAAAATTATCACAAGACTGAGACTTGGTAAAACAAAATTAAGATCTAATATAGGTGTAATGTTAAAACAAATATCTCCAAATTGTGAGTTCTGTGGTAACATAGAAACAATAGACCATGTTTTCTTCTTCTGTTCTAAACATCTAGCAGACAGGGCAGAACTCTATAAAGACCTAAATAGTTACCATATCCCAATAATCTCAATCAATCATTGTTTAGCTTTACCGGATAAACAGAGCATTGTCCACAACATACTTATCAATTTCCTTAAAACAATAGATTTTTACAACAGAATATAACAACACAAATTGTTTCACATAAACATAATGTATATAGGTAACATCCCCAGGATACCCAGGGAGACTGTACCAGGGGGGATTACTACTGATCCCTCCATTGATTGGTACATACTGAGACTCCAGGAAGTCTGGGGTCTCCTCCTTTGTGCTCCAACCCCAGACTGTCGGACATCACGTATTCAGCAGTTGCGTCCTCTCCGGAAAGGTCCGAGTTGGATACTCCCTGCTAAGAGTACTGTGATTGTCAGGCAGTCAGCACTCAATGCTTACCTGTATATATAACACATCATTGTACACACTATATACATGTATAGGAACACTACACACCACACAAGTATGTAAAGTCCTATGTGTATTTTACAGTCGCGTCCTCATTGCTGGGGCACTTAACTAACATCCTAAGTGAGCACTGTTCTATCGCATGAACCTAGCATACAATACACACTATACACCACACAAGTATGTAAAGTCCTATGTGTATTGTACAGTCGCGTCCTCATTGCTGGGGCACTTAACTAACATCCTAAGTGAGCACTGTTCTATCGCATGAACCTAGCATACAATACACTCTATACACCACACAAGTATGTAAAGTCCTATGTGTATTCTTCAGTCGCGTCCTCATTGCTGGGGCACTGAACTAACATCCTAAGTGAGCACTGTTCTATCGCATGAACCTAGCATACAGCACACACTATACACCACACAAGTATGTAAAGTCCTATGTGTATTTTACAGTCGCGTCCTCATTGCTGGGGCACTTAACTAACATCCTAAGTGAGCACTGTTCTATCGCATGAACCTAGCATACAATACACACTATACACCACACAAGTATGTAAAGTCCTATGTGTATTCTACAGTCGCGTCCTCATTGCTGGGGCACTTACCTAACAACCTAAGTGAGCACTGTTCTATCGCATGAACCTAGCATACAATACACACTATACACCACACAAGTATGTAAAGTCCTATGTGTATTCTTCAGTCGCGTCCTCATTGCTGGGGCACTGAACTAACATCCTAAGTGAGCACTGTTCTATCGCATGAACCTAGCATACAGCACACACTATACACCACACAAGTATGTAAAGTCCTATGTGTATTTTACAGTCGCGTCCTCATTGCTGGGGCACTTAACTAACATCCTAAGTGAGCACTGTTCTATCGCATGAACCTAGCATACAATACACACTATACACCACACAAGTATGTAAAGTCCTATGTGTATTTTACAGTCGCGTCCTCATTACTGGGGCACTTACCTAACATCCTAAGTGAGCACTGTTCTATCGCATGAACCTAGCATACAATACACACTATACACCACACAAGTATGTAAAGTCCTATGTGTATTTTACAGTCGCGTCCTCATTGCTGGGGCACTTAACTAACATCCTAAGTGAGCACTGTTCTATCGCATGAACCTAGCATACAGCACACACTATACACCACACAAGTATGTAAAGTCCTATGTGTAATTTACAGTCGCGTCCTCATTGCTGGGGCACTTAAATAACATCCTAAGTGAGCACTGTCTTATCACATAAACATAACATACAACAAACATTCGCAATAGGAAAACTCTCTAGGAACAAAAACCCATCACCACCCACAAACACAATACACATACACGTCCCAACCAACCCCCAGGGATATATAGGACCTCGCCCCAGCCCTCACCCTGTTCCTCTTACTACCCACCCACTAGCTAGACCCACCAACCACCTACCCACAAAAAACCATATACCAAATTGTTCCCAGCATCATTCGGCCTACAACAAACCCTGCTAACATGTTTTGTACCATAATCACCCCGCACCCATCACCACTTCTTCCCCACCACAGTACTAAATCCTCACTCTACGTATCACAATATAATAAAACGTCGGAATGTGTATAGACTATTAATGGAAATTTGGAAAAGAGGACAGTGCATACTTTGGTAGAGAGACACCGAAGAAGGTTACAAGCGAGGACACCAAAAATAAGACACCAGCACTTAAAACTAACCACTAACCACTAACACCCAGTCCGTCGGACGGGACTTAAAACGGTGCCCCGTGTAAGAATGTCCAACTTGCACGATAAAGATCCCTCTGCGGTCTTTCGATGAAGAGTAGGTGTGATAACGCCGGCCAAGAGGATAGGTGTTTTTTTAGGCCAATATTTTATTTTTCATATTATTTAATAGGTATTAATTAGACGGACGTCAAAATTTCGATAAAACAAATTTATCTAAAAGGTGGGGTCCTCTCTTCTCCACTCATCTTCGATAGGGTAGGCGTAAATGCTACTAAACAGTGCCAGGTTAGGACTCATTCGGACTCTGGGAGTCGTCCTAAATTACTCATAAGTTCCCCAACCGACTCCCTTCCTTTCTTTCCCACTCTCTCCTTTCACTCCATACTGTTCCCCACTCTTCTCAATTTCCTATCTGTTCTCGTCAGCTGAAAGGCCGTAAGGCCGTAATAGCGGACGTAAAACCTATAAATAAATAATAGATAAATAAAAGTCGGGAGTCTCTTAGACACCTGTAGCTGTGACGACCGGACAACAGGTGAGAGCACACGATATCTATAAATAGCACTCGGTGAAGTGAGGTGGCCGGTGGACTGTGACGGGTGAGGTGCTGGCTGTGGCGTAAGGTAGGCGGTCACGGGTTGTCGCCAGGTACGCCGGGCGTAGTGATAGACGCCGGGGAGCGCCGGGGAGCGCCAGGGAACGCCGAGCTAACAGTCGGACATCCTCACGCCACCGAGTGTGCCAACTTTCATACGTTAACTTCATGTTACGCCGGCGCGGAATATGTATCACCGGGTGCCCACATAATGCTCGCATTTCTCCCTTTAATGTCTCATGTAACCAATGTCTGAGAATAAATGTCATCAAATCGCAGTAGTTGTTTTGATGTTATATACACTAGCAGCAAAGTAGTACCAACGACGGTCTTACGCAGGAACCCTGGAGAGTAGGACAACGGTGAACTAAGCGAGCAGGTTAAACCGTTACAAAATTGGTGGCAGCGGTATACTGCGTAAACATGGCGTCAAAACTGGAAGAATTGTATATAACAATAGAAAAGCTGCAGGCGGAGATTGACCATATGAATATGACGGACAGAAGCAATCCGGCTCGGAAGCAAGAGGCGTCACCGGCGGTACAGCTATCGCCGGCACGACTATCGTGTCCATCACGCCAGGCGTCTATATCATTGCAGGGATCGCCGGCGCATCGGGCGTCTCCGGCACAATCGACACCTATGAGTCAACAACCAAAGGAGTTTGATCCTTATGGTTGAGCGAGGCCAAAGACACAGCTAGGGTATCGTAAATGTAAACAAGAGAGGAAATTGGAATACCCGACACCGGAGGCCATGTACACAGGGGGTGTATTGGGAGATTTAACGCCGAGACGTGAGGTGGCGCCAGCGGACGTTAGACAACGCCGAAAGATATCACTCATGGATTCGCGGTTGAGGACTGAGCAGCGGAGAGGCCGAACAGGGCAACAAGGAGACAATTTCATTGAAGAAAAATGGTTGACTAGTACGCTCGGTGATGAAACGGATACTACAATGGCGTTGGGAATTAATCGACAGTGGCGTAATAAGGAACGTCAGCATGAGAATAATGGAAGACCAGACGTCCCTTATGTGGATACAAGACAAATCCTGCCTTTGAAGCAACACCAATCAAGCACGAAAGTTAAGCCAGCAACATATGACGGTTTAACATCCTGGATTGATTACAGGACACATTTTGAAATGTGCGCTTCCTTAAATAATTGGTCCTACAGTGAGAAGGGTATGCATCTCGCAGTAAATTTAAGGGGGTTGGCGCAAGGCGTATTAGGTAATTTTCCCGCTGATGAGAAGGCTGATTTCGGTATATTGACAGCCGCGCTGCAGCAACGATTTTCCCCAGCTAACCAGACGGAATTGTATCGTTCGTAGTTAAAGAGCCGCTGTTTGAAACCCGGTGAAAGTTTGCCAGAACTAGGGCAGGGAATTTTAAGATTAACACAACTGGCGTATCCAGGCGCCGCGCCAGAGTTATGGGAGGTTCTTGCGAAAGATTCTTTCATAGATGCGCTGACTAGTGCAGATATACGCCTACGCGTACAACAAAGTAGACCGAGTACTCTTAATGACGCGGTGAGGACAGCTGTAGAATTGGAGGCGTTCGAGAAAGCGGAAAGGTTCAGGTCCGATTTCAGAGGTTACGCCAGAACTGCGGACGCAGTAAGTGAATTGCCAATTCGGGACGATACCGTCAACAAATGATGGCCGACATGAAATCGGAGATAGACAAACTCAAGAAATCAAAAACTAGAAGGAGCCGGACCAAGGGACAATAAATGCTTTAAATGTGGCAAGGAAGGAAATTTCCGACGCAACTGTCCAGAAAACAGCCCGGCATATTCGAATATGGGGACAGGATATGAACAAGTCAAGGCTGGCGCTTATATCTCGGCAACACAAAATGGGGCTGATGCGGAGTTGCTTGTTGACACTGGTGCAACAGTAACATTATTGTCAATCGGTTTATTTCAAAGCATTTCGCCGGCGAAGCGACCTAAACTAGAACTTATCAAGAAGGACGTCATAGCTGCTAATGGCGAGGCCATTCGCTCACTTGGCAAGGCGGAGTTTACGTTGTCCGTGGGCAGGAGAACTTTACAGTTCAGGGCTATTGTCGCTGATATTACGACTGGTGGCATTTTAGGGCTTGACTTTTTGTACCAACAAAACTGTCACATAGACTTGAATAAGAAAGAACTGACCATGGGGGACGAGGTAATACCCTGTCGGTTGACAGGGCGGTTTGGATGTTCTCGAGTTCATGTGAGGGAGACAATCACAATTCCTTCACGCAGTGAGGTAGTCATTCTTGCAGTTCTCGGCGAAGAAGCTGGTCACGGATTTGGATTAATAGAACCTCTCTCAGGGGAGGGGAAAACTGGGAATGCTATTGTAGGGCGAACACTTGCACTGGCAGCAGAGACGGTACCAGTCAGATTACTGAATCCAGCGGATGGGGCACAGATGTTGTACAAAGGTACGGCGATCGGTCAATTTGAGCTTGTTACTGATGTGGTAAGACATGCTATTACGACAAGTGAATCATGCGAGGTCCCAGAACACCTGGAGAAACTTTATCAAGATACAACCAGCAGGCTGAGCGAAGAAGAGGGTAAGGCAGTACAACGTTAATTGGGCAAATTTGGCGATTTGTTCTCTAGGAACGATCAGGACTTAGGTCAGACTGGAGTTGTGAAACACACGATCGACACGGGAGACAAGAAGCTGATTAAACAGCCGCCGCGGCGATTGCCTCATCATTCGCTTCAGGAAGCTGACAAGCACGTGGAAGCAACACATCGTGGAATGTGAACGAGCGAAGAGAGGACTCGGGATAGAATCATCCGTTAGGGAGGACAGGAACCGGGGAGACACAGGGGACAATCGCAAAAGAGTCTCCTGTGAGTATTGCGAGCAGACCCTGTCCAGGAAAGGGGATTTGCGGCGCCATAAAGAACGGCAGCATCCGTCCAAGGCCCTCGACCTTACCCCGCCTAAGAAACGGCGCTCGTCCTCTTCGACGTCGGCGGTGACAAGTGCAACCACTACTGTCACACCAGCGAAGGCAGCGAAGGCTACGCCAGCTACCACAGTCACGGTCACGGCGAACAGTGCAGCTGCTGTTCCTGTGGTGCCAGGAAATGTTGAGGAAGCGGCGGAACTGTCCATCGGGGCAGATCACGACATATCCATGAGGGCATTTATTGTGAATGCCAGTGTCATATCACCTTTGCGGGCATTCCACACCAGTAAAGCGGGCAGCGGAACTCAGAAAGTGGTGGAGGAGGCAACGGATGATGGGAGTGGAGGTAAGGAGCGACATGTTGAGGCCACCGATGTGTCTGTTCAGTGTGACATCATGCGAGTCAAGCGGCATCGCCGGGAGGAAAGCACGATTAAGACGATCACTGGACCAGATGGGGAAACAACGGTAACGCGGTCGTGCCATATTATTGAGTGGGAGGAGTTTGAGTAACGCCAGGACATACATAGTGAAATCGCGGGACGTGCCAACACGCGGGACGTGCCAACACGCGGGACGAGCCAATCGCGGGACGCGGGAGTTCTAATGGGCATGGTTTCATTCCTGCTTGGTTGGACGGGACGTCCACCATTAAGGGAGGGGGTATATCTAAGCGTTATGCATTTATGTTGATTTGTATATCTTAGCGTTATACATTCATGTTAATTTGTATATCAAGCGTTATGCATTCATGTTGATTTGTATTGGTCTGTATATAATTGTGTTTGTGTATATATAATTATAAATGATTTTCGTATCTATATTAGTTATTGACTATGCCTTATGAGTGAGTATGTATATGTTGTAAGTCGAGAATGATTCTGGGGAGTGAGAACGTTGTGTATTTTTGTGTGCTGTACGGAAAAGAGTTAGTAAGAAAGGTACTTGAATTGTATGAACCTTTTTTTTGAGATTGTTAACTATTGTTTTTGTTATATTGGTCGGGACGACCAACGCTTTTGAGGCGGGGGTAGTGTAATGATCGTTCATTTGTTGCACGTGTATTGTATATATTTACCTGTATTTGTATTGAGTGCGTACTATCTGTATTGTTACATGTAAAGGATTACGACGTATTATGTGGGCTCGGGGCTACATATACCCGTGCACGGTAGTCGGGAGTCTCTTAGACACCTGTAGCTGTGACGACCGGACAACAGTTGAGAGCACACGATATCTATAAATAGCACTCGGTGAAGTGAGGTGGCCGGTGGACTGTGACGGGTGAGGTGCTGGCTGTGGCGTAAGGTAGGCGGTCACGGGTTGTCGCCAGGTACGCCGGGCGTAAGAATTGACGCCGGGGAGCGCCAGGGAACGCCGAGCTAACAGTCGGACATCCTCACGCTATCGAGTGTGCCAACTTTCATACATTAACTTCATGTTACGCCGGCGCGGAATATGTATCACCGGGTGCCCACATAATGCTCGCATTTCTCCCTGTTAATGTCTCATGTAACCAATGTCTGAGAATAAATGTCATCAAATCGCAGTAGTTGTTTGGATGTTTTATACACTAGCAGCAAAGTAGTACCAACGACGGTCTTACGCAGGAACCCTGGAGAGTAGGACAACGGTGAACTAAGCAAGCAGGTTAAACCGTTACAACTGTATCCAAACAGAAAAAAATAATAATATGATGTTAACGAATTCTTTATTAAAATGGTAAAAATCAATAATATTGTAACAATTACTGCATCAAAACAGTAGAAAACAGTAATATTGTAACAAATACTGGATCAAAACAGTAGAAAACAATAATATTGTAACAAGTACTGGATCAAAACAGTAAAAACAACAAAAAAGACAAAAAAAAAAAAAAAAAAAATGTTCATTTTAGACTTGGACTAATATTTCTGTGGTTCTGATTATAAAGTGATTTAATCATGTTTTTACGTCATTATGGATGCAGAAGAATACAACATGTTTGTGCAGTTTCTTCAAAGTACTCCGAACCAGCATCTGTCCCAGAATATGTTTTGATATACCTGTGTTAAAAGGAACGAAACAACGTCATATAAACAGATTTGGTGATAAAATATAATTAGTAAGAAAATAGTGAGATACTTTACCATGACTATGGTAAAGTGAAGCGCCTCGCCGAACCCAGTTTTGTTGTTTTTCATATCTGATTAATACTTGAGAAATGATTAAGCTTACTGATGAAAAATCTAGTGTACTAAGTGAAACAAATACAATGCATATGTTTCCACAAGTCTGTGTTAATGTTGCTTTACTTCCAGTCTCCAGCCCTGTGTGTATATAACGACGCAGTGTTCAACAAACAGGACTGGAGGTACATTACAAGTATCTACCGCAGCGGAAAACGTGAAGACGCTCTCAAAGTAGGCAGATTCGGACTCGGGTTCAAGTCAGTGTTTCACATGACAGGTTTGTAATTTTTCCTGAGATTAATAGTGCCCTCTGAGATTCTTGCTAGACCAACTTTTTATACCATCGTTAAAATCCCTGGAAATGTTTTCGTAAAGGAAGGGTACAACAGATGGGATAGACCATGGTGTTTGGTTGGTAGCATGGTGGGATGAAGGGCTACAGAGTTTTTTCAAATAAATAACCTTGACAAAGGGGCCAATATCAATGAAATAACCGATAATGATATATTAGAGCTGCAACATATTGGCATGAAGGACTGAGTTAAGTTTGTGCAAATAAATGAGACTGACTTACAAGTGAAGGTAAAAGGGGTCAAATGTTTTAAAACATTATACGACCTCTTTATATAACTAGGGTTTATGGTTTAGGGTTTATGGGGTTTGGGGTTTAAGATTAGGTTTTTTATTACTATGCTGAAATGGCAGGACACTAAGTTTGTAATAATGAATGTTAAAATGAAGATTGAAATGTGTTTAAATTCCGTTGAAAGGTTGGCATGGAACTCGACATATGGTCAGTGACAGACTGGCTGTGAACCTTTAATTTTGTTCATATCAATTACTTTGACATACTTTGAAAGCGGGAACTTCTTCACAGTAACAACATTTAATTAGACATGATTTATATTCATGTTTAAATTAAGGAATACAAAGTTTGTTAAAATCTGATACCTTGGTCTAACTTCACCTAAGGTCAGAGGGGTAAATATGTTAACTTGGTCTAACTTCACCTAAGGTCAGAGGGGTAAATATGTTACATTGGTCTAACTTCACCTACGGTCAGGGGGGTAAATATGTTACCTTGGTCTAACTTCACCCAAGGTCAGAGGGGTAAAAATGTTACCTTGGTCTAACTTCACCTAAGGTCAGAGGGTAAATATGTTACATTGGTCTAATTTAACCGAAGGTCAGAGGGGTAAATATGTTACCTTGGTCTAACATCACCTAAGGACAGAGGGGTTAATCTGTTACATTGGTCTCACTTCACCTAAGGTCAGAGGGGTAAATCTGTTACCTTGGTCTAACTTCACCTAAGGTCAGAGGGGTAAATCTGTTACCCTGGTCTAACTTCCCTAAGGTCAGAGGGGTAAATATGTTACCTTGGTCTAACTTCCCTAAGGTCAGAGGGGTAAATATGTTACATTGATCTAACTTCCCTAAGGTCAGAGGGGTTAATCTGTTACATTGGTCTAACTTCCCTAAGGTCAGAGGGGTTAATCTGTTACCTTGGTCTAACTTCACCTAAGGTCAGAGGGGTAAATATGTTACCTTGGTCTAACTTCACCTAAGGTCAGAGGGTAAATATGTTACCTTGGTCTAACTTCACCTAAGGTCAGAGGGGTAAATATGTTACTTTGGTCTAATTTAACCGAAGGTCAGAGGGGTAAATATGTTACCTTGGTCTAACTTCACCTAAGGACAAAGGGGTTAATCTGTTACCTTGGTCTAACTTCACCTAAGGTCAGAGGGGTAAATCTGTTACCTTGGTCTAACTTCACCTAAGGTCAGAGGGGTAAATATGTTACCTTGGTCTAACTTCACCTAAGGTCAGAGGGGTAAATATGTTACCTTGGTCTAACTTCACCCAAGGTCAGAGTGGTAAATATGTTACCTTGGTCTAACATCACCTAAGGTCAGAGGGTAAATATGTTACCTTGGTCTAACTTCACCTAAGGTCAGAGGGGTTAATCGGTTACATTGGTCTAACTTCACCTAAGGTCAGAGGGTAAATATGTTACCTTGGTCTAACTTCACCTAAGGTCATAGGGGTAAATATGTTACCTTGGTCTAACTTCACCTAAGGTCAGAGGGTAAATATGTTACCTTGGTCTAACTTCACCTAAGGTCAGAGGGGTAAATATGTTACCTTGGTCTAACTTCACCTAAAGTCAGAGGGGTAAATATGTTACCTTGGTCTAACTTCACCTAAGGTCAGATGGGTAAATATGTTACATTGGTCTAACTTCACCTAAGGTCAGAGGGGTAAATCTGTTACCTTGGTCTAACTTCACCTAAGGTCAGAGGGGTAAATATGTTACCTTGGTCTAACTTCACCTAAGGTCAGAGGGGTAAATATGTTACCTTGGTCTAACTTCACCTTAGGTCAGAGGGGGTAAATCTGTTACATTGGTCTAACTTCACCTAGTGTCAGAGGGGTAAATATGTTACATTGGTCTAACTTCACCTAAGGTCAGAGGGGTAAATATGTTACCTTGGTCTAACTTCACCTAAGGTCAGAGAGGTAAATATGTTACCTTGGTCTAACTTCACCCAAGGTCAGAGGGGTAAATATGTTACCTTGGTCTAACTTCACCTATATGGTCAGAGGGTAAATATGTTACCTTGGTCTAACTTCACCTAAGGTCAGAGGGTAAATATGTTACCTTGGTCTAACTTCCCTAAGGTCAGAGGGGTAAATATGTTACCTTGGTCTAACTTCCCTAAGGTCAGAGGGGTAAATATGTTACATTGGTCTAACTTCCCTAAGGTCAGAGGGGTTAATCTATTACATTGGTCTAACTTCCCTAAGGTCAGAAGGGTTAATCTGTTACCTTGGTCTAACTTCACCTAAGGTCAGAGGGGTAAATATGTTACCTTGGTCTAACTTCACCTAAGGTCAGAGGGGTAATATGTTACCTTGGTCTAACTTTCCTAAGGTCAGAGGGGTAAATATGTTACCTTGGTCTAACTTCACCCAAGGTCAGAGGGGTATATATGCTACTTTGGTCTAACTTCACCCAAGGTCAGAGGGGTAAATATGTTACCTTGGTCTAACTTCACCTAAGGTCAGAGGGGTAAATATGTTACCTTGGTCTAACTTCACCTAAGGTCAGAGGGGTAAATATGTTACATTGGTCTAACTTACCTAACGTCAGAGGGTAAATATGTTACCTTGGTCTAACTTCACCTAAGGTCAGAGGGGTATATATGTTACTTTGGTCTAACTTCACCAAAGGTCAGAGGGGCAAATATGTTACATTGGTCTAACTTACCTCAGGTCAGAGGGTAAATATGTTACCTTGGTCTAACTTCACCTAAGGTCAGAGGGGTATATATGTTACTTTGGTCTAACTTCACCTAAGGTCAGAGGGGGTAAATATGTTACCTTGGTCTAACTTCACCTAAGGTCAGAGGGGTAAATATGTTACCTTGGTCTAACTTCACCTAAGGTCAGAGGGGTAAATATGTTACCTTGGTCTAACTTCACCTAAGGTCAGAGGGGTAAATATGTTACCTTGGTCTAACTTCACCTAAGTTCAGAGGATAAATATGTTACATTGGTCTAACTTCCCTAAGGTCAGAGGGATATATATGTTGCCTTGGTCTAACTTCACCTAAGGTCAGAGTGGTAAATATGTTACCTTGGTCTAACTTCACCTAAGGTCAGAGGGGTAAATATGTTACCTTGGTCTAACTTCACCCAAGGTCAGAGGGGTAAATATGTTACCTTGGTCTAACTTCACCTAAGGTCAGAGGGGTAAATCTGTTACATTGGTCTAACTTCACCTAAGGTCAGAGGGGTTAATCTGTTACATTGGTCTAACTTCACCTAAGGTCAGAGGGGTAAATATGTTACCTTGGTCTAAATTCACCTAAGGTCAGTGGGGTAAATCTGTTACATTGGTCTAACTTCACCTAAGGTCAGAGGGGTAAATATGTTACCTTGGTCTAACTTCTCTAAGGTCAGAGGGGTAATATGTTACCTTGGTCTAACTTTCCTAAGGTCAGAGGGGTAAATATGTTACCTTGGTCTAATTTCACCCAAGGTCAGAGGGGTAAATATGTTACCTTGGTCTAACTTCACCTAAGGTCAGAGGGGTAAATATGTTACCTTGGTCTAACTTCACCTAAGGTCAGAGGGGTAAATATGTTACCTTGGTCTAACTTCACCTAAGGTCAGAGGATAAATATGTTACATTGGTCTAACTTCCCTAAGGTCAGAGGGATATATATGTTGCCTTGGTCTAACTTCACCTAAGGTCAGAGTGGTAAATATGTTACCTTGGTCTAACTTCACCTAAGGTCAGAGGGGTAAATATGTTACCTTGGTCTAACTTCACCCAAGGTCAGAGGGGTAAATATGTTACCTTGGTCTAACTTCACCTATATGGTCAGAGGGGTTAATCTGTTACATTGGTCTAACTTCACCTAAGGTCAGAGGGTAAATATGTTACCTTGGTCTAACTTCACCTAAGGTCAGAGGGGTTAATCGGTTACATTGGTCTAAATTCACCTATACGGTCAGAGGGGTAAATATGTTACCTTGGTCTAACTTCACCTAAGGTCAGAGCGGTAAATATGTTACCTTGGTCTAACTTCCCTAAGGTCAGAGGGGTAAATATGTTACATTGGTCTAACTTCCCTAAGGTCAGAGGGGTTAATCTATTACATTGGTCTAACTTCCCTAAGGTCAGAAGGGTTAATCTGTTACCTTGGTCTAACTTCACCTAAGGTCAGAGGGGTAAATATGTTACCTTGGTCTAACTTCACCTAAGGTCAGAGGGGTAATATGTTACCTTGGTCTAACTTTCCTAAGGTCAGAGGGGTAAATATGTTACCTTGGTCTAACTTCACCCAAGGTCAGAGGGGTATATATGCTACTTTGGTCTAACTTCACCCAAGGTCAGAGGGGTAAATATGTTACCTTGGTCTAACTTCACCTAAGGTCAGAGGGGTAAATATGTTACCTTGGTCTAACTTCACCTAAGGTCAGAGGGGTAAATATGTTACATTGGTCTAACTTACCTAACGTCAGAGGGTAAATATGTTACCTTGGTCTAACTTCACCTAAGGTCAGAGGGGTATATATGTTACTTTGGTCTAACTTCACCAAAGGTCAGAGGGGCAAATATGTTACATTGGTCTAACTTACCTCAGGTCAGAGGGTAAATATGTTACCTTGGTCTAACTTCACCTAAGGTCAGAGGGGTATATATGTTACTTTGGTCTAACTTCACCTAAGGTCAGAGGGGTAAATATGTTACCTTGGTCTAACTTCACCTAAGGTCAGAGGGGTAAATATGTTACCTTGGTCTAACTTCACCTAAGGTCAGAGGGGTAAATATGTTACCTTGGTCTAACTTCACCTAAGGTCAGAGGGGTAAATATGTTACCTTGGTCTAACTTCACCTAAGTTCAGAGGATAAATATGTTACATTGGTCTAACTTCCCTAAGGTCAGAGGGATATATATGTTGCCTTGGTCTAACTTCACCTAAGGTCAGAGTGGTAAATATGTTACCTTGGTCTAACTTCACCTAAGGTCAGAGGGGTAAATATGTTACCTTGGTCTAACTTCACCCAAGGTCAGAGGGGTAAATATGTTACCTTGGTCTAACTTCACCTATATGGTCAGAGGGGTTAATCTGTTACATTGGTCTAACTTCACCTAAGGTCAGAGGGGTAAATCTGTTACATTGGTCTAACTTCACCTAAGGTCAGAGGGGTTAATCTGTTACATTGGTCTAACTTCACCTAAGGTCAGAGGGGTAAATATGTTACCTTGGTCTAACTTCACCTAAGGTCAGAGGGGTAAATATGTTACCTTGGTCTAACTTCACCTAAGGTCAGAGGGGTAATATGTTACCTTGGTCTAACTTTCCTAAGGTCAGAGGGGTAAATATGTTACCTTGGTCTAACTTCACCCAAGGTCAGAGGGGTATATATGCTACTTTGGTCTAACTTCACCCAAGGTCAGAGGGGGTAAATATGTTACCTTGGTCTAACTTCACCTAAGGTCAGAGGGGTAAATATGTTACCTTGGTCTAACTTCACCTAAGGTCAGAGGGGTAAATATGTTACATTGGTCTAACTTACCTAACGTCAGAGGGTAAATATGTTACCTTGGTCTAACTTCACCTAAGGTCAGAGGGGTATATATGTTACTTTGGTCTAACTTCACCCAAGGTCAGAGGGGCAAATATGTTACATTGGTCTAACTTACCTCAGGTCAGAGGGTAAATATGTTACCTTGGTCTAACTTCACCTAAGGTCAGAGGGGTATATATGTTACTTTGGTCTAACTTCACCTAAGGTCAGAGGGGTAAATATGTTACCTTGGTCTAACTTCACCTAAGGTCAGAGGGGTAAATATGTTACCTTGGTCTAACTTCACCTAAGGTCAGAGGGGTAAATATGTTACCTTGGTCTAACTTCACCTAAGGTCAGAGGGGTAAATATGTTACCTTGGTCTAACTTCACCTAAGGTCAGAGGATAAATATGTTACATTGGTCTAACTTCCCTAAGGTCAGAGGGATATATATGTTGCCTTGGTCTAACTTCACCTAAGGTCAGAGTGGTAAATATGTTACCTTGGTCTAACTTCACCTAAGGTCAGAGGGGTAAATATGTTACCTTGGTCTAACTTCACCCAAGGTCAGAGGGGTAAATATGTTACCTTGGTCTAACTTCACCTATATGGTCAGAGGGGTTAATCTGTTACATTGGTCTAACTTCACCTAAGGTCAGAGGAGTAAATCTGTTACATTGGTCTAACTTCACCTAAGGTCAGAGGGGTTAATCTGTTACATTGGTCTAACTTCACCTAAGGTCAGAGGGGTAAATATGTTACCTTGGTCTAAATTCACCTAAGGTCAGTGGGGTAAATCTGTTACATTGGTCTAACTTCACCTAAGGTCAGAGGGGTAAATATGTTACCTTGGTCTAACTTCTCTAAGGTCAGAGGGGTAATATGTTACCTTGGTCTAACTTTCCTAAGGTCAGAGGGGTAAATATGTTACCTTGGTCTAATTTCACCCAAGGTCAGAGGGGTAAATATGTTACCTTGGTCTAACTTCACCTAAGGTCAGAGGGGTAAATATGTTACCTTGGTCTAACTTCACCTAAGGTCAGAGGGGTAAATATGTTACCTTGGTCTAACTTCACCTAAGGTCAGAGGATAAATATGTTACATTGGTCTAACTTCCCTAAGGTCAGAGGGATATATATGTTGCCTTGGTCTAACTTCACCTAAGGTCAGAGTGGTAAATATGTTACCTTGGTCTAACTTCACCTAAGGTCAGAGGGGTAATATGTTACCTTGGTCTAACTTCACCCAAGGTCAGAGGGGTAAATATGTTACCTTGGTCTAACTTCACCTATATGGTCAGAGGGGTTAATCTGTAACATTGGTCTAACTTCACCTAAGGTCAGAGGGGTAAATCTGTCACATTGGTCTAACTTCACCTAAGGTCAGAGGGGTTAATCTGTTACATTGGTCCAACTTCACCTAAGGTCAGAGGGGTAAATATGTTACCTTGGTCTAAATTCACCTAAGGTCAGTGGGGTAAATCTGTTACATTGGTCTAACTTCACCTAAGGTCAGAGGGGTAAATATGTTACCTTGGTCTAACTTCTCTGAGGTCAGAGGGGTAATATGTTACCTTGGCCTAATTTCACCCAAGGTCAGAGGGGTATATATGCTACTTTGGTCTAACTTCACCCAAGGTCAGAGGGGTCAATATGTTACCTTGGTCTAACTTCACCTAAGGTCAGAGGGGTAAATATGTTACATTGGTCTAACTTCCCTAAGGTCAGAGGGGTAAATATGTTACATTGGTCTAACTTCACCTAAGGTCAGAGGGGTAAATATGTTAACTTGGTCTAACTTCACCTAAGGTCAGAGGGGTATATATGTTACATTGGTCTAACTTCACCCAAGGTCAGAGGGGTAACTATGTTACCTTGGTCTAACTTCACCTAAGGTCAGAGGGTAAATATGTTACTTTGGTCTAACTTCACCTAAGGTCAGAGGGGTTAATCTGTTACATTGGTCTAACTTCATCTAAGGTCAGAGGGGTAAATATGTTACCTTGGTCTAACTTCACCTAAGGTCAGAGGGGTAAATATGTTACCTTGGTCTAACTTAACCGAAAGTCAGAGGGGTAAATATGTTACTTTGGTCTTACTTCACCTAAGGTCAGTGGGTAAATATGTTACCTTGGTCTAACTTCACCTAAGGTCAGAGGGGTAAATATGTTACATTGGTCTAACTTCCCTCAGGTCAGAGGGGTATATATGTTGCCTTGGTTCTAACTTAACCGAAGGTCAGTGGGGTAAAAATGTTACCTTTGTCTAACTTCACCTAAGGTCAGAGGGGTAAATCTGTTACCTTGGTCCAACTTCACCTAAGGTCAGAGGGTAAATATGTTACATTGGTCTAACTTCACCTTAGGTCAGAGGGGTTAATCTGTTACATTGGTCTAACTTCACCTAAGGTCAGAGGGGTAAATATGTTACCTTGGTCTAATTTCCCTAAGGTCAGAGGGGTAAATATGTTACCTTGGTCTAACTTCACCTAAGGTCAGAGGGGTAAATCTGTTACCTTGGTCTAACTTCACCTAAGGTCAGAGGGTAAATATGTTACATTGGTCTAACTTCACCCTAGGTCAGAGGGGTTAATCTGTTACATTGGTCTAACTTCACCTAAGGTCAGAGGGGTAAATATGTTACCTTGGTCTAATTTCCCTAAGGTCAGAGGGGTAAATATGTTACCTTGGTCTAACTTCCATACGGTCAGAGGGGTAAATATGTTACCTTGTTCTAACTTTACCTAAGGTCAGAGGGGTAAATATGTTACCTTGGTCTAACTTCACCTAAGGTCAGAGGGGTTAATCTGTTACCTTGGTCTAACTTCACCTAAGGTCAGAGGGGTTAATCTGTTACCTTGGTCTAACTTCACCTAAGGTCAGAGGGGTTAATCTGTTACCTTGGTCTAACTTCCCTAAGGTCAGAGGGGTAAATATGTTACCTTGGTCTAACTTCACCTAAGGTCAGAGAGGTAAATGTGTTACCTTGGTCTAACTTCACCTAAGGTCAGAGGGGTAAATATGTTACCTTGGTCTAACTTTCCTAAGGTCAGAGGGGTAAATATGTTACCTTGGTCTAACTTCACCCAAGGTCAGAGGGGTATATATGCTACTTTGGTCTAACTTCACCCAAGGTCAGAGGGGTAAATATGTTACCTTGGTCTAACTTCACCTAAGGTCAGAGGGGTAAATATGTTACCTTGGTCTAACTTCACCTAAGGTCAGTGGGTAAATATGTTACCTTGGTCTAACTTCACCTAAGGTCAGAGGGGTAAATATGTTACATTGGTCTAACTTCACCTAAGGTCAGAGGGGTAAATATGTTACCTTGGTCTAACTTCACCTAAGGTCAGAGGGTAAATATGTTACCTTGGTCTAACTTCACCTAAGGTCAGAGGGGTAAATATGTTACCTTGGTCTAACTTCACCAAAGGTCAGAGGGGTAAATATGTTACATTGGTCTAACTTCACCTAAGGTCAGAGGGGTATATATGTTACATTGGTCTAACTTCACCCAAGGTCAGAGGGGTAACTATGTTACCTTGGTCTAACTTCACCTAAGGTCAGAGGGTAAATATGTTACTTTGGTCTAACTTCACCTAAGGTCAGAGGGGTTAATCTGTTACATTGGTCTAACTTCATCTAAGGTCAGAGGGGTAAATATGTTACCTTGGTCTAACTTCACCTAAGGTCAGAGGGGTAAATATGTTACCTTGGTCTAACTTAACCGAAAGTCAGAGGGGTAAATATGTTACTTTGGTCTAACTTCACCTAAGGTCAGAGGGGTATATATGTTACATTGGTCTAACTTCACCCAAGGTCAGAGGGGTAACTATGTTACCTTGGTCTAACTTCACCTAAGGTCAGAGGGTAAATATGTTACTTTGGTCTAACTTCACCTAAGGTCAGAGGGGTTAATCTGTTACATTGGTCTAACTTCATCTAAGGTCAGAGGGGTAAATATGTTACATTGGTCTAACTTCACCTAAGGTCAGAGGGGTAAATATGTTAACTTGGTCTAACTTCACCTAAGGTCAGAGGGGTATATATGTTACATTGGTCTAACTTCACCCAAGGTCAGAGGGGTAACTATGTTACCTTGGTCTAACTTCACCTAAGGTCAGAGGGTAAATATGTTACTTTGGTCTAACTTCACCTAAGGTCAGAGGGGTTAATCTGTTACATTGGTCTAACTTCATCTAAGGTCAGAGGGGTAAATATGTTACCTTGGTCTAACTTCACCTAAGGTCAGAGGGGTAAATATGTTACCTTGGTCTAACTTAACCGAAAGTCAGAGGGGTAAATATGTTACTTTGGTCTTACTTCACCTAAGGTCAGAGGGGTAAATATGTTACCTTGGTCTAACTTCACCTAAGGTCAGAGGGGTAAATATGTTACATTGGTCTAACTTCCCTCAGGTCAGAGGGGTATATATGTTGCCTTGGTTCTAACTTAACCGAAGGTCAGTGGGGTAAAAATGTTACCTTGGTCTAACTTCACCTAAGGTCAGAGGGGTAAATCTGTTACCTTGGTCCAACTTCACCTAAGGTCAGAGGGTAAATATGTTACATTGGTCTAACTTCACCTTAGGTCAGAGGGGTTAATCTGTTACATTGGTCTAACTTCACCTAAGGTCAGAGGGGTAAATATGTTAACTTGGTCTAATTTCCCTAAGGTCAGAGGGGTAAATATGTTACCTTGGTCTAACTTCACCTAAGGTCAGAGGGGTAAATCTGTTACCTTGGTCTAACTTCACCTAAGGTCAGAGGGTAAATATGTTACATTGGTCTAACTTCACCCTAGGTCAGAGGGGTTAATCTGTTACATTGGTCTAACTTCACCTAAGGTCAGAGGGGTAAATATGTTACCTTGGTCTAATTTCCCTAAGGTCAGAGGGGTAAATATGTTACCTTGGTCTAACTTCCATACGGTCAGAGGGGTAAATATGTTACCTTGTTCTAACTTTACCTAAGGTCAGAGGGGTAAATATGTTACCTTGGTCTAACTTCACCTAAGGTCAGAGGGGTTAATCTGTTACCTTCGTCTAACTTCACCTAAGGTCAGAGGGGTTAATCTGTTACCTTGGTCTAACTTCACCTATGGTCAGAGGGGTTAATCTGTTACCTTGGTCTAACTTCCCTAAGGTCAGAGGGGTAAATATGTTACCTTGGTCTAACTTCACCTAAGGTCAGAGAGGTAAATATGTTACCTTGGTCTAACTTCACCTAAGGTCAGAGGGGTAAATATGTTACCTTGGTCTAACTTTCCTAAGGTCAGAGGGGTAAATATGTTACCTTGGTCTAACTTCACCCAAGGTCAGAGGGGTATATATGCTACTTTGGTCTAACTTCACCCAAGGTCAGAGGGGTAAATATGTTACCTTGGTCTAACTTCACCTAAGGTCAGAGGGGTAAATATGTTACCTTGGTCTAACTTCACCTAAGGTCAGTGGGTAAATATGTTACCTTGGTCTAACTTCACCTAAGGTCAGAGGGGTAAATATGTTACATTGGTCTAACTTCACCTAAGGTCAGAGGGGTAAATATGTTACCTTGGTCTAACTTCACCTAAGGTCAGAGGGTAAATATGTTACCTTGGTCTAACTTCACCTAAGGTCAGAGGGGTAAATATGTTACCTTGGTCTAACTTCACCAAAGGTCAGAGGGGTAAATATGTTACATTGGTCTAACTTCCCTAAGGTCAGAGGGATATATAAGTTGCCTTGGTCTAACTTCATCTAAGGTCAGAGGGTAAATATGTTACTTTGGTCTAACTTCACCTAAGGTCAGAGGGGTAAATATGTTACATTGGTCTAACTTCACCTAAGGTCAGAGGGGTAAATATGTTACCTTGGTCTAATTTCCTTAAGGTCAGAGGGGTAAATATGTTACCTTGGTCTAACTTCCATTAGGTCAGAGGGGTAAATATGTTACCTTGTTCTAACTTTACCTAAGGTCAGAGAGGTAAATATGTTACCTTGGTCTAACTTCACCTAAGGTCAGAGGGGTTAATCTGTTACCTTGGTCTAACTTCACCTAAGGTCAGAAGGGTCAATATGTTACCTTGGTCTAACTTCACCTAAGGTCAGAGGGGTAAATATGTTACATTGGTCTAACTTCCCTAAGGTCAGAGGGGTAAATATGTTACCTTGTTCTAACTTTACCTAAGGTCAGAGGGGTAAATATGTTACCTTGGTCTAACTTCACCTAAGGTCAGAGGGGTTAATCTGTTACCTTGGTCTAACTTCACCTAAGGTCAGAGGGGTTAATCTGTTACCTTGGTCGAACTTCACCTAAGGTCAGAGGGGTTAATCTGTTACCTTGGTCTAACTTCCCTAAGGTCAGAGGGGTAAATATGTTACCTTGGTCTAACTTCACCTAAGGTCAGAGAGGTCAATATGTTACCTTGGTCTAACTTCACCTAAGGTCAGAGGGGTAAATATGTTACCTTGGTCTAACTTTCCTAAGGTCAGAGGGGTAAATATGTTACCTTGGTCTAACTTCACCCAAGGTCAGAGGGGTATATATGCTACTTTGGTCTAACTTCACCCAAGGTCAGAGGGGTAAATATGTTACCTTGGTCTAACTTCACCTAAGGTCAGAGGGGTAAATATGTTACCTTGGTCTAACTTCACCTAAGGTCAGTGGGTAAATATGTTACCTTGGTCTAACTTCACCTAAGGTCAGAGGAGTAAGTATGTTACATTGGTCTAACTTCACCCAAGGTCAGAGGGGTAAATATGTTACCTTGGTCTAACTTCACCTAAGGTCAGAGGGGTAAATATGTTACCTTGGTCTAACTTCACCTAAGGTCAGTGGGTAAATATGTTACCTTGGTCTAACTTCACCTAAGGTCAGAGGAGTAAGTATGTTACATTGGTCTAACTTCACCTAAGGTCAGAGGGGTAAATATGTTACCTTGGTCTAACTTCACCTAAGGTCAGAGGGTAAATATGTTACCTTGGTCTAACTTCACCTAAGGTCAGAGGGGTAAATATGTTGCCTTGGTCTAACTTCACCAAAGGTCAGAGGGGTAAATATGTTACATTGGTCTAACTTCCCTAAGGTCAGAGGGATATATATGTTGCCTTGGTCTAACTTCATCTAAGGTCAGAGGGTAAATATGTTACTTTGGTCTAACTTCACCTAAGGTCAGAGGGGTAAATATGTTACATTGGTCTAACTTCACCTAAGGTCAGAGGGGTAAATATGTTACCTTGGTCTAATTTCCCTCAGGTCAGAGGGGTAAATATGTTACCTTGGTCTAACTTCCATAAGGTCAGAGGGGTAAATATGTTACCTTGTTCTAACTTCACCTAAGGTCAGAGGGGTTAATCTGTTACCTTGGTCTAACTTCACCTAAGGTCAGAGGGGTTAATCTGTTACCTTGGTCTAACTTCCCTAAGGTCAGAGGGGTAAATATGTTACCTTGGTCTAACTTCACCTAAGGTCAGAGAGGTAAATATGTTACCTTGGTCTAACTTCACCTAAGGTCAGAGGGGTAAATATGTTACCTTGGTCTAACTTTCCTAAGGTCAGAGGGGTAAATATGTTACCTTGGTCTAACTTCACCCAAGGTCAGAGGGGTATATATGCTACTTTGGTCTAACTTCACCCAAGGTCAGAGGGGTAAATATGTTACCTTGGTCTAACTTCACCTAAGGTCAGAGGGGTAAATATGTTACCTTGGTCTAACTTCACCTAAGGTCAGAGGGTAAATATGTTACCTTGGTCTAACTTCACCTAAGGTCAGAGGGGTAAATATGTTACATTGGTCTAACTTCACCTAAGGTCAGAGGGGTAAATATGTTACCTTGGTCTAACTTCACCTAAGGTCAGAGGGTAAATATGTTACCTTGGTCTAACTTCACCTAAGGTCAGAGGGGTAAATATGTTACCTTGGTCTAACTTCACCAAAGGTCAGAGGGGTAAATATGTTACATTGGTCTAACTTCCCTAAGGTCAGAGGGATATATATGTTGCCTTGGTCTAACTTCATCTAAGGTCAGAGGGTAAATATGTTACTTTGGTCTAACTTCACCTAAGGTCAGAGGGGTCAATATGTTACATTGGTCTAACTTCACCTAAGGTCAGAGGGGTAAATATGTTACCTTGGTCTAACTTCACCTAAGGTCAGAGGGGTAAATATGTTACATTGGTCTAACTTCACCTAAGGTCAGAGGGGTAAAAATGTTACCTTGGTCTAACTTACCTAAGGTCATTTGGGTTAATCAGTTACCTTGGTCTAACTTCACCTAATGTCAGATGGGTAAATATGTTACCTTGGTCTAACTTCCCTCAGGTCAGAGGGGTATATATGTTGCCTTGGTCTAACTTAACCGAAGGTCAGAGGGGTAAAAATGTTACCTTGGTCTAACTTCACCTAAGGTCAGAGGGGTAAATCTGTTACCTTGGTCTAACTTCACCTAAGGTCAGAGGGTAAATATGTTACATTGGTCTAACTTCACCTAAGGTCAGAGGGTAAATATGTTACCTTGGTCTAACTTCACCTAAGGTCAGAGGGGGTAAATATGGTACTTTGGTCTAACTTCACCTAAGGTCAGAGGGGTTAATCTGTTACATTGGTCTAACTTCACCTAAGGTCAGAGGGGTAAATATGTTACCTTGGTCTAATTTCCCTAAGGTCAGAGGGGTAAATATGTTACCTTGGTCTAACTTTACCTAAGGTCAGAGGGGTAAATATGTTACCTTGGTCTAACTTCACCTAAGGTCAGAGGGGTTAATCTGTTACCTTGGTCTAACTTCACCTAAGGTCAGAGGGGTTAATCTGTTACCTTGGTCTAACTTCACCTAAGGTCAGAGGGGTTAATCTGTTACCTTGGTCTAACTTCCCTAAGGTCAGAGGGGTAAATATGTTACCTTGGTCTAACTTCACCTAAGGTCAGAGGGGTAAATATGTTACCTTGGTCTAACTTCACCTAAGGTCAGAGGGGTAAATATGTTACCTTGGTCTAACTTTCCTAAGGTCAGAGGGGTAAATATGTTACCTTGGTCTAACTTCACCTAAGGTCAGAGGGTAAATATGTTACCTTGGTCTAACTTCACCTAAGGTCAGAGGGGTAAATATGTTACATTGGTCTAACTTCACCTAAGGTCAGAGGGGTAAATATGTTACCTTGGTCTAACTTCACCTAAGGTCAGAGGGTAAATATGTTACCTTGGTCTAACTTCACCTAAGGTCAGAGGGGTAAATATGTCACCTTGGTCTAACTTCACCTAAGGTCAGAGGGGTAAATATGTTACATTGGTCAAACTTCCCTAAGGTCAGGGGGATATATATGTTGCCTTGGTCTAACTTCATCTAAGGTCAGAGGGTAAATATGTTACCTTGGTCTAACTTCACCTAAGGTCAGAGGGGTAAATATGTTACCTTGGTCTAACTTTCCTAAGGTCAGAGGGGTAAATATGTTACCTTGGTCTAACTTCACCCAAGGTCAGAGGGGTATATATGCTACTTTGGACTAACTTCACCCAAGGTCAGAGGGGTAAATATGTTACATTGGTCTAACTTCCCTAAGGTCAGAGGGATACATATGTTGCCTTGGTCTAACTTCACCTAAGGTAAGATGGGTAAATATGTTACTTTGGTCTAACTTCACCTAAGGTCAGAGGGGTAAATATGTTAAATTGGTCTAACTTCACCTAAGGTCAGAGGGGTTAATCTGTTACATTGGTCTAACTTCACCTAAGGTAAGATGGGTAAATATGTTACTTTGGTCTAACTTCACCTAAGGTAAGATGGGTAAATATGTTGCTTTGGTCTAACTTCACCTAAGGTCAGAGGGGTTAATCTGTTACCTTGGTCTAACTTACCTAAGGTCATTTAGGTTAATCAGTTACCTTGGTCTAACTTCACCTAATGTCAGATGGGTAAATATGTTACCTTGGTCTAACTTCCCTCAGGTCAGAGGGGTATATATGTTGCCTTGGTCTAACTTAACCGAAGGTCAGAGGGGTAAAAATGTTACCTTGGTCTAACTTCACCTAAGGTCAGAGGGGTAAATCTGTTACCTTGGTCTAACTTCACCTAAGGTCAGAGGGTAAATATGTTACATTGGTCTAACTTCACCTAAGGTCAGAGGGTAAATATGTTACCTTGGTCTAACTTCACCTAAGGTCAGAGGGGTAAATATGGTACTTTGGTCTAACTTCACCTAAGGTCAGAGGGGTTAATCTGTTACATTGGTCTAACTTCACCTAAGGTCAGAGGGGTAAATATGTTACCTTGGTCTAATTTCCCTAAGGTCAGAGGGGTAAATATGTTACCTTGGTCTAACTTTACCTAAGGTCAGAGGGGTAAATATGTTACCTTGGTCTAACTTCACCTAAGGTCAGAGGGGTTAATCTGTTACCTTGGTCTAACTTCACCTAAGGTCAGAGGGGTTAATCTGTTACCTTGGTCTAACTTCACCTAAGGTCAGAGGGGTTAATCTGTTACCTTGGTCTAACTTCCCTAAGGTCAGAGGGGTAAATATGTTACCTTGGTCTAACTTCACCTAAGGTCAGAGGGGTAAATATGTTACCTTGGTCTAACTTCACCTAAGGTCAGAGGGGTAAATATGTTACCTTGGTCTAACTTTCCTAAGGTCAGAGGGGTAAATATGTTACCTTGGTCTAACTTCACCTAAGGTCAGAGGGTAAATATGTTACCTTGGTCTAACTTCACCTAAGGTCAGAGGGGTAAATATGTTACATTGGTCTAACTTCACCTAAGGTCAGAGGGGTAAATATGTTACCTTGGTCTAACTTCACCTAAGGTCAGAGGGTAAATATGTTACCTTGGTCTAACTTCACCTAAGGTCAGAGGGGTAAATATGTCACCTTGGTCTAACTTCACCTAAGGTCAGAGGGGTAAATATGTTACATTGGTCAAACTTCCCTAAGGTCAGAGGGATATATATGTTGCCTTGGTCTAACTTCATCTAAGGTCAGAGGGTAAATATGTTACCTTGGTCTAACTTCACCTAAGGTCAGAGGGGTAAATATGTTACCTTGGTCTAACTTTCCTAAGGTCAGAGGGGTAAATATGTTACCTTGGTCTAACTTCACCCAAGGTCAGAGGGGTATATATGCTACTTTGGTCTAACTTCACCCAAGGTCAGAGGGGTAAATATGTTACATTGGTCTAACTTCCCTAAGGTCAGAGGGATACATATGTTGCCTTGGTCTAACTTCACCTAAGGTAAGATGGGTAAATATGTTACTTTGGTCTAACTTCACCTAAGGTCAGAGGGGTAAATATGTTAAATTGGTCTAACTTCACCTAAGGTCAGAGGGGTTAATCTGTTACATTGGTCTAACTTCACCTAAGGTAAGATGGGTAAATATGTTACTTTGGTCTAACTTCACCTAAGGTAAGATGGGTAAATATGTTACTTTGGTCTAACTTCACCTAAGGTCAGAGGGGTAAATATGTTACATTGGTCTAACTTCCCTAAGGTCAGAGGGATACATATGTTGCCTTGGTTTAACTTCCCTAAGGTCAGAGGGGTAAATATGTTACCTTGGTCTAACTTCACCTAAGGTCAGAGTGGTAAATATGTTACCTTGGTCTAACTTCACCTAAGGTCAGAGGGTAAATATGTTACCTTGGTCTAACTTCACCTAAGGTCAGAGTGGTAAATATGTTACCTTGGTCTAACTTCACCTAAGGTCAGAGGGGTAAGTATGTTACCTTGGTCTAACTTCACCCAAGGTCAGAGGGTAAATATGTTACCTTGGTCTAACTTCACCTAAAGTCAGAGGGGTAAATATGTTACCTTGGTCTAACTTCACCTATGGTCAGAGGGGTAAATATGTTACTTTGGTCTAACTTCACCTAAGGACAGAGGGTAAATATGTTACCTTGGTCTAACTTCACCTAAGGTCAGAGGGGTAAAAATGTTACCTTGGTCTAACTTTACCTAAGGTCAGAAGGGTAAATATGTTACATTGGTCTAACTTCACCCAAGGTCAGAGGGGTAAATATGTTACATTGGTCTAACTTCACCTAAGGTCAGAGCGGTAAAAATGTTACCTAGGTCTAACTTCCCCTAAGGTCAGAGGGGTAAATATGTTACCTTGGTCTAACTTCACCTAAGGTCAGAGGGGTAAATATATTACCTAGGTCTAACTTCCCCTAAGGTCAGAGGGGTAAATATGTTACATTGGTCTAACTTCACCCAAGGTCAGAGGGGTAAATATGTTACATTGGTCTAACTTCACCTAAGGTCAGAGGGGTAAAAATGTTACCTAGGTCTAACTTCCCCTAAGGTCAGAGGGGTAAATATGTTACCTTGGTCTAACTTCACCTAAGGTCAGAGGGGTAAATATATTACCTAGGTCTAACTTCCCCTAAGGTCAGAGGGGTAAATATGTTACCTAGGTCTAACTTCCCCTAAGGTCAGAGGGGTAAAGATGTTACCTTGGTCTAACTTCACCTAAGGTCAGAGGGGTAAATATGTTACATTGGTCTAACTTCACCTAAGGTCAGAGGGGTAAAAATGTTACCTAGGTCTAACTTCCCCTAAGGTCAGAGGGGTAAAGATGTTACCTTGGTCTAACTTCACCTAAGGTCAGAGGGGTAAATATGTTACATTGGTCTAACTTCACCTAAGGTCAGAGGGGTAAAAATGTTACCTTGGTCTAACTTACCTAAGGTCATTTGGGTTAATCAGTTACCTTGGTCTAACTTCACCTAATGTCAGATGGGTAAATATGTTACCTTGGTCTAACTTAACCTAAGGTCAGAGGGGTAAATATGTTACCTTGGTCTAACTTCACCTAAGGTCAGAGGGGTAAATATGTTACCTTGGTCTAACTTCACCTAAGGTCAGGGGGTAAATATGTTACTTTGGTCTAACTTCACCTAAGGTCAGAGGGGTAAATCTGTTACCTTGGTCTAACTTCACCTAAGGTCAGAGGGGTAAAAATGTTTCCTTGGTCTAACTTCACCTAAGGTCAGAGGGTAAATATGTTACTTTGGTCTAACTTCACCTAAGGTCAGAGGGGTAAATCTGTTACCTTGGTCTAACTTCACCTAAGGTCAGAGGGGTAAATATGTTACCTTGGTCTAACTTCACTTAAGGTCAGAGGGGTAAATATGTTACCTTGGTCTAACTTAACCGAAAGTCAGAGGGGTAAATATGTTACTTTGGTCTTACTTCACCTAAGGTCAGAGGGTAAATATGTTACCTTGGTCTAACTTCACCTAAGGTCAGAGGGGTAAATATGTTACCTTGGTCTAACTTCACCTAAGGTCAGAGGGTAAATATGTTACTTTGGTCTAACTTCACCTAAGGTCAGAGGGGTAAATCTGTTACCTTGGTCTAACTTCACCTAAGGTCAGAGGGGTAAAAATGTTTCCTTGGTCTAACTTCACCTAAGGTCAGAGGGGTAAAAATGTTACCTTGGTCTAACTTTACCTAAGGTCAGAAGGGTAAATATGTTACATTGGTCTAACTTCACCCAAGGTCAGAGGGGTAAATATGTTACATTGGTCTAACTTCACCTAAGGTCAGAGGGGTAAAAATGTTACCTAGGTCTAACTTCCCCTAAGGTCAGAGGGGTAAATATGTTACCTTGGTCTAACTTCACCTAAGGTCAGAGGGGTAAATATATTACCTAGGTCTAACTTCCCCTAAGGTCAGAGGGGTAAATATGTTACCTAGGTCTAACTTCCCCTAAGGTCAGAGGGGTAAAGATGTTACCTTGGTCTAACTTCACCTAAGGTCAGAGGGGTAAAGATGTTACATTGGTCTAACTTCACCTAAGGTCAGAGGGGTAAAAATGTTACCTAGGTCTAACTTCCCCTAAGGTCAGAGGGGTAAAGATGTTACCTTGGTCTAACTTCACCTAAGGTCAGAGGGGTAAATATGTTACATTTGTCTAACTTCACCTAAGGTCAGAGGGGTAAAAATGTTACCTTGGTCTAACTTACCTAAGGTCATTTGGGTTAATCAGTTACCTTGGTCTAACTTCACCTAATGTCAGATGGGTAAATATGTTACCTTGGTCTAACTTAACCTAAGGTCAGAGGGGTAAATATGTTACCTTGGTCTAACTTCACCTAAGGTCAGAGGGGTAAATATGTTACCTTGGTCTAACTTCACCTAAGGTCAGGGGGTAAATATGTTACTTTGGTCTAACTTCACCTAAGGTCAGAGGGGTAAATCTGTTACCTTGGTCTAACTTCACCTAAGGTCAGAGGGGTAAAAATGTTTCCTTGGTCTAACTTCACCTAAGGTCAGAGGGTAAATATGTTACTTTGGTCTAACTTCACCTAAGGTCAGAGGGGTAAATCTGTTACCTTGGTCTAACTTCACCTAAGGTCAGAGGGGTAAATATGTTACCTTGGTCTAACTTCACTTAAGGTCAGAGGGGTAAATATGTTACCTTGGTCTAACTTAACCGAAAGTCAGAGGGGTAAATATGTTACTTTGGTCTTACTTCACCTAAGGTCAGAGGGGTAAATATGTTACCTTGGTCTAACTTCACCTAAGGTCAGAGGGGTAAATATGTTACATTGGTCTAACTTCCCTCAGGTCAGAGGGGTATATATGTTGCCTTGGTCTAACTTAACCGAAGGTCAGAGGGGTAAAAATGTTACCTTGGTCTAACTTCACCTAAGGTCAGAGGGGTAAATCTGTTACCTTGGTCTAACTTCCCTAAGGTCAGAGGGGTAGATATGTTACCTTGGTCTAACTTCACCTAAGGTCAGAGGGTAAATCTGTTACCTTGGTCTAACTTCACCTAAGGTCAGAGGGGTTAATCTGTTACCTTGGTCTAACTTGACTTAAGGTCAGAGGGGTAAATATGTTACCTTGGTCTAACTTCACCTAAGGTCAGAGGGGTAAATATGTTACCTTGGTCTAACTTCACCTAAGGTCAGAGGGTAAATATGTTACCTTGGTCTAACTTCACCTAAGGTCAGAGGGGTAAATATGTTACCTTGGTCTAACTTCACCTAAGGTCAGAGGGTAAATCTGTTACCTTGGTCTAACTTCACCTAAGGTCAGAGGGGTAAATATGTTACCTTGGTCTAACTTCACCGGAGGTCAGAGGGGTTAATCTGTTACCTTGGTCGAACTTCACCTAAGGTCAGAGGGGTAAATATGTTACCTTGGTCTAACTTCACCTAAGGTCAGAGGGGTAAATATGTTACCTTGGTCTAACTTCACCTAAGGTCAGAGAGGTAAATATGTTACTTTGGTTTAACTTTAATGTCATAGCAGTAGACTTTGTTCCTGACTATTTACACTCTAGCATTATGATATTTGACTTTGACTGGTATTGAGAAGTGTTCGTGTTTATCAATTGGGTTCTAGAACCTGACCTAAATCAAGTTTTTTTTAAAATTCACATCTGTTACTGCTGTTGAACCCTTTCTATGGACGATGGAAATATATCATTATTGAGAATAGTATCAGTAATTCATTATCCAATACAAATAAACCACGGTTTCAGTAAAACAATTTCAATTTCAGTTTCAACAAATTTTATTGACATAGATAAAATCAATAGGATTAGACATCATGCATAACTCTTCTCCTTAAGGTGACAACAGTTGTTAAAAAATACAGACTAATACATAAATTTAAGAAACACCATGAAGGAAGTCCAATATTCTTTTTGATAGTAATCCTTTAACTAGGGTACTTGATTTGAATTACTTACTAGACTATAATGTTATCATGAATAATACTATACAAGAAACCATTGCTATAATATAAATATACTATTGATCATAAATATTTGGTGATATTGAATTTATCCCCCAACATATTCAGGCCTTAAAATCATTATGCATAACACACAGACCATACACTGATAATGATCAAAAGCCAATCGCGGCAAAATAAACATTTATTTTTAAGTAAGGTTACGTCAACTTTTGCAAATAAGAGTTACTTCATATATTCATATCCGTCTGTCAACAATTGACTTCTTCAAAACCACAGATCAGAATTCGACCAAATTTGGTCAGAAGCATCCCTATGGGTTGGGGACTCAAAATTATATAAATGGTGGGGCTGACCCCCCAGGGGTTTGAGGGGCAGGGCCAAAAGGGGTCAATTGCCTCTATTAATATAAACCACTTCTTCTCTGAAACCAATAAAAGGATATTACTCATATTTGCCAGGTAGCATCACTATGGGGTGGGGATTCAAAATTGTGCAAATGGTGAGGCTGACCCCCCAGGGGCCTGAGGGGTGGGGCCAAAAGGGTTCAATATAGCTATTTTGATATAAACGACTTCTTCTCTGAAACCGATAACTATATATCACTCATATTTGCTTGGTAGCATCACTATTAGGTGGGGATTCAAAATTGTACAAATGATAGGGCTGACCCCCCAGGGGCCTTAGGGGCGGGGCCAAATGTGGTCAATTGGGCTATATTGATATAAGCGACTTCTTCTCTGAAACTGAGTGATGGATATCACTCATATTTGTCTGGTAGCATCACTATTAAGTGGGGATTCAAAATTGTGCAAAAGGTGGGGGTGACTCCCCGGGGGTTTTTGGTTGCAAAAGGGGTCAATTTGGCTCTATTAATATAAACGACTTCTTCTCTGAAACCAAGCAAAGGATATTGCTCATATTTGCCTGGTAGCATCACTAAGGGGTGGGGATTCAAAATTGTACAAATGGTGGAGCTGACCCCCTGGGGGCCTGAGGGACGGGGCCAAAAGGGATCAAAATAGCTATATTGATATAAACAACTTTTTCTCTGAAACTGAGCAATGGATATTGCTCATATTTGCCTGGTAGCATCACTATGTGGTGGGGATTCAAAATTGTACAAATGGTGAGGCTGACCCCCCCCCCCCCCCCCCCCCCCCGGGGCCTGAGGGGTTGGGCCAAAAGGGTTCAATATAGCTATTTTTTTGTATTTATTTTATTTTTCAAAATTAAGCATGGTGAACATAAATGACATATAAACATCTTTCACACACTCACACATTCTCAATTAAATAGAAGGTACATTTTAATAGTACATATTAGCATCCTCATAGACTTTCATTACCATTATAATGCTTTTCAATGCAGGAGAGATAAAATTAAAAACACACACCCTCCCTCACACCCACACACACACACAAAAGAGTGAGTGAGAGAGAGAGAGAGAGAGAGAGAGAGAGAGAGAGAGAGAGAGAGAGAGAGAGAGAGAGGAGGGAAGAGGTATATTTTCCTCTAACATTTGATGATATAATAGATTTCGTATAAAATATATAATATATATGTATATCTATAAATAATATACAGAGAGTACTAAAACTAATAATAAAAGTATGTAAATTAATCAACTACGCAAGTGAATATACACTTACTTTATCGATTAAAAGCCTGGATATTACGATATATAACAAGAGTTCCAAAATATGACCCGTTGTTGATGGGCGTGTACTAATATATATAATACTTCATGGCTGTTCAAGGTCATTCAAAAACACTGAAAGTTTGATAAGCTAAAGGTCTAATAGAGGTTTCCATTCCATTGTTTTTTAATACTTTCTTTTTTACCCTTTATGTATTTTTGAACCTTGAAATTATCTTTAATGGTATTAATCAAAGCGTTGATATTCAGAGAACTGTTAAGACATCTTAGACTAGTTTTGTATATATAGTTTTTTATAATAATTAATATTTCATTATCAACATAGCTACATTGGTGTGAAACTATTCCAAAAAGAAATGATTCTTTATTATAAGCAAAAGGTACTAAAAGTATATCTAACAAGTTTTCTAATCTCTGTAGGAACACTTGTACTTCTCTACATTCCCATAAGCAATGCAAAATTGACTCATTTTCTAATTTACAAAAAGTACATAAAGGACTTGGTTTTAAGTTTATTTTATGGAGAAAGGTGTTTGTTACTAAACTATGGTGGATGATTCTAGTTTGAAACCATATCAATTTTGAATTTTTAGTTACTGTAAAAGGAAGTTTATATATTTTTGACAATTTTTCCTTATAAAAATTGAACTCCTGGTTCCATTTACTGGTGCCAGTAGGTGTTGATGCTGGAGCTATGATTGAATTATAAAAGTCTTTAACTCTCTTTTTATTTTTAAAAATATTTCAAGTATAAGTGGTATAATAGGCTGAGGAATTCTTTCTATCTGAACATTGTGATTTCTAAAATACCTTTTGATAGCCAATATTAATCCATGATATTGCAGAAAATTGGTATTAATTCTAAAATTTTGCTTTAAATCTTAAAGCTGTAAATACATCTTTCCAAAATAAATTTCCGCTGTTAGATCTACACATTTGTATATATTCTGTTCTACAATTATACAGCTTCTTTAAATCAGCAGTTGACTTGAGAATCAAAGTCCATTTTCCTGATGACTAAAATAGCCTTCTTATCCAGCTAAGCTTTAGAGAATGGATAAACACATATAGGTCGACCATTTTAAGCCCACCATCTATATAATCTTGTACAATAACATATTTCTTAATCTTGTGACATTTTCCATTCCATAAAAAATCCAATAATGAAGAATTTAACTGTGTGATAAATTTCTCAGATGGGTTAGGCAATAGTAAGAGTTGCAATTAGTACTAAATAAATAGTTAAGTTGTGAAATCAATAATGACTTAATGACATTAATTTTACCAATTGGAGTCAAACTCCGCCTTTTCCACGCCCAAATAAGTGCTTTAAGCTTTACAATTTTCTTATCAAAGTTTCATTTTGGAATTTGATCCAAGTCAACTGAAAATTCTATCCCCAAAAATGTAAACTTATTTTTTCCCCACTGTAGGTTCATGTCTGGTCGATACGTTAAATCACTGTATTTACAACTACCTAGCCATATTACTTGAGTTTTATTGGTATTAATATTTAAACCAGAGATTTTTGAACAATTATTTAACTCAAAAACAGACTCACTGAGCGACCTCTCTGACCCGTCTAATATCAAACCAGTGTCGTCTGCATACTGTATATTCAAAATGGGTATATTCTCAACCTCAATGCCTTTAATGTGGTTATTATTTTTGATTCTTGCAGCTAAAACTTCAGCACATAATATGAAAATATATGGAGCTATTGGATCACCTTGACGACAGCAACCTTCAATATTTATATGTTGAGATATACATGTATTTCCACCTTGATTTATAGAGGCATATACATTATTATGAACTATTTTTATCCATCTTCTTATATCATCCCAAAAGTTAAAATATTGTAGAACTCTATCTATAAATCTCCATGAAACTGAATCGAAAGTCTTTTCAAAATCTATTAACATTAACATACCAGGAATATTTTGTTCTGCATACTGCATCAGGTGATAGACTGTACGAATGTTTTCCCCAATATACCTGCCAGATAAGAACCCTGTCTGGTCTTCATCAATAATATTACCCAAAAAAGTTTTTATCCTACGTGAAATTACCCCAGATGCAATTTTATAAATGGTAGCTATTTTGATATAAACGACTTCTTCTCTGAAACCGAGCAATGGATATCGCTCATATTTGCTTGGTAGCAACACTATGGGGTGGGGATTCAAAATTGTACAAATGATAGGGCTGACCTCCCAGGCGCCTTAGGGGCGGGGCAAAATGTGGTAAATTGGGCTATATTGATATAAGTGACTTCTCCGAAACCGAGCGATAGATATCACTCATATTTGTCTGGTAGCATCACTATTAAGTGGAGATTCAAAATTGCACTAATGATGGTGCTGACCCCCCCCCCCCCCCCCCAGGGGCCTGAGGGGCGGGGCCAAATGTTTTCAATTGGGCTATATTGATATAAGTGACTTCTCCGAAACCGAGCGATAGATATCACTCATATTTGTCTGGTAGCATCACTATTAAGTGGAGATTCAAAATTGCACTAATGATGGTGCTGACCCCCCCCCCCCCCCCCCCCCCCCCCCCCCAGGGGCCTGAGGGGCGGGGCCAAATGTTTTCAATTGGGCTATATTGATATAAATGACTTCTTCTCTGAAACCGGGCAATGGATATTGCTCATATTTGTCTGGTATAGCATCACTATGGGGTGGGGATTCAAAATTGTAGAAATGGTGAGGCTGACCCCGAGGGCCTGAGGGGCGGGGCCAAGAGGGGTCAATTTGGCTATATTGATATGAACAACTTCTCCTCTGAAACCAAGCAATATATATTGCTCATACAATGTATTTAACTGTGAGCGTCCCTTTGGGGTCAGGATTTAAAATTGTACAAATTGTGAGGCCGACCTCCCTCGGGGCTGAGGGGCAGGGCCAAAAGGGGTCAATTTGTCTAAATTGATATAAACAACTTTTTTTCTGAAACTAAGCAATGTATATCACTAATATTTGACTGGTAGCATTCTCTTGGGCTAAGGATTCAAAATTGTACAAATGATGGGGCCGACCCCCCGGGGTGAGAGGGTGGGGTCAAAATGGGTCAATTGGTTTAAACAACTTCTTTTCTGAAACTAAGCAATGAATATCACTCACATTTGTGTGGTAGCATCCCTATGGGGTTGCGCCAAAAGTCAATTTCATTTCATGGATTAATGCATTTTTTGGCATAAAACCTCATGTACCCATATAAAATGCCTAAAATGATATATTGACATAGCAATACCAGTGACAAATATACTTAATCATCATTCTTGTTTCATATCTCATGAAATCCAGGTGTGTGATACAGAATATGCAAATATCAGTTAATTATTGACTGTTATCTTATTGAGGAGCCTTTTTATCTATGAAGTAGAATTAATTGTTTTAATACCTGGAGCAATTCTATTAATTTCATTAAACATGAATGGGAAAAACTTTCAAAATGAATAACAGTATCAATAATAGGGGATCAAATATTCTGTTTGTTCTTAGTATAGAATGTGTACAGGTATCCCCCATGTGTGTCAGGTTGTGTACAGGGAATCCCCACGTGTGTCAGGTTGTGTACAGGGATTCCCCACATGTGTCTGGTTGTGTACAGGGATTCCCCACATGTGTCTGGTTGTGTACAGGGATTCCCCACATGTGTCAGGTTGTGTACAGGGATTCCCCACGTATGTCAGGTTGTGTACAGGGATTCCCCACATGTGTCTGGTTGTGTACAGGGATTCCCCACATGTGTCAGGTTGTGTACAGGGATTCCCCACGTGTGTCTGGTTGTGTACAGGGATTCCCCACGTGTGTCAGGTTGTGTACAGGGATTCCCCATGTGTGTCTGGTTGTGTACAGGGATTCCCCACGTGTGTCTGGTTGTGTACAGGGAATCCCCACGTTTGTCTAGCTGTGTACTAGGAATCCTCACGTGTGTCCGGTTGTGTACAGGGATTCCCCACGTGTGTCTGGTTGTGTACAGGGATTCCCCATGTGTGTCTGGCTGTGTACAGGGATTCCCCACATGTGTCTGGTTGTGTACAGGGATTTCCCACGTGTGTCAGGTTGTGTACAGGGATTCCCAACGTGTGTCTGGTTGTGAACAGGGATTCCCACGTGTGTCTGGTTGTGTACAGGGATTCCCCACGTGTGTCGGGTTGTGTACAGGGATTCCCCAGGTGTGTCTGGTTGTGTACAGGGGTTCCCCACGTGTGTCTGGTTGTGTACAGGGATTCCCCATGTGTGTCTGGCTGTGTACAGGGATTCCCCACATGTGTCTGGTTATGTACAGGGATTCCCCACGTGTGTCAGGTTGTGAACAGGGATTCCCACGTGTGTCTGGTTGTGTACAGGGATTCCCCACATGTGTCAGGTTGTGTACAGGGATTCCCCACGTGTGTCTGGTTGTGTACAGGGATTCCCCACATGTGTCTGGTTGTGTACAGGGATTCCCCACATGTGTCTGGTTGTGTACAGGGATTCCCCACGTGTGTCAGGTTGTGTACAGGAATTCCCAACGTGTGTCTGGTTGTGAACAGGGATTCCCACGTGTGTCTGGTTGTGTACAGGGATTCCCCACATGTGTCAGGTTGTGTACAGGGATTCCCCACGTGTGTCAGGTTGTGTACAGGAATTCCCAACGTGTGTCTGGTTGTGTACAGGGATTCCCACTTGTGTATTTTGTTGTGTACAGGGATTCCCCACGTGTGTCAGGTTGTGTACAGGGATTCCCCACATGTGTCTGGCTGTGTACAGGAATTCCCCATGTGTGTATGGTTGTGTACAGGGATTCCCCACATGTGTCTGGTTGTGTACAATGATTCCCCACGTGTGTCTATTTGTGTACAGGGATTCCCCACGTGTGTCTGGTTGTGTACAGGGATTCTCCATGTGTGTCTGGTTGTGTATAGGGATTCCCCACATGTGTCTGGTTGTGTACAGGGATTTCCCACGTGTGTCTGGTTGTGTACAGGGATTCCCCATGTGTGTCTGGCTGTGTACAGGGATTCCCCACATGTGTCTGGTTATGTACAGGGATTCCCCACGTATGTCAGGTTGTGAACAGGGATTCCCACGTGTGTCTGGTTGTGTACAGGGATTCCCCACATGTGTCAGGTTGTGTACAGGGATTCCCCACGTGTGTCTGGTTGTGTACAGGGATTCCCCACATGTGTCTGGTTGTGTACAGGGATTCCCCACATGTGTCTGGTTGTGTACAGGGATTCCCCACGTGTGTCAGGTTGTGTACAGGAATTCCCAACGTGTGTCTGGTTGTGAACAGGGATTCCCACGTGTGTCTGGTTTTGTACAGGGATTCCCCACATGTGTCAGGTTGTGTACAGGGATTCCCCACGTGTGTCAGGTTGTGTACAGGAATTCCCAACGTGTGTCTGGTTGTGTACAGGGATTTCCACTTGTGTATTTTGTTGTGTACAGGGATTCCCCACGTGTGTCAGGTTGTGTACAGGGATTCCCCACATGTGTCTGGCTGTGTACAGGAATTCCCCATATGTGTATGGTTGTGTACAGGGATTCCCCACATGTGTCTGGTTGTGTACAATGATTCCCCACGTGTGTCTATTTGTGTACAGGGATTCCCCACGTGTGTCTGGTTGTGTACAGGGATTCTCCATGTGTGTCTGGTTGTGTATAGGGATTCCCATGTGTGTCTGGTTGTGTACAGGGATTTCCCACGTGTGTCTGGTTGTGTACAGGGATTCCCCATGTGTGTCTGGCTGTGTACAGGGATTCCCCACATGTGTCTGATTATGTTCAGGGATTCCCCACGTGTGTCAGGTTGTGAACAGGGATTCCCACGTGTGTCTGGTTGTGTACAGGGATTCCCCACATGTGTCAGGTTGTGTACAGGGATTCCCCACGTGTGTCTGGTTGTGTACAGGGATTCCCCACATGTGTCTGGTTGTGTACAGGGATTCCCCACATGTGTCTGGTTGTGTACAGGGATTCCCCACGTGTGTCAGGTTGTGTACAGGAATTCCCAACGTGTGTCTGGTTGTGAACAGGGATTCCCACGTGTGTCTGGTTGTGTACAGGGATTCCCCACATGTGTCAGGTTGTGTACAGGGATTCCCCACGTGTGTCAGGTTGTGTACAGGAATTCCCAACGTGTGTCTGGTTGTGTACAGGGATTCCCACTTGTGTATTTTGTTGTGTACAGGGATTCCCCACGTGTGTCAGGTTGTGTACAGGGATTCCCCACATGTGTCTGGCTGTGTACAGGAATTCCCCATGTGTGTATGGTTGTGTACAGGGATTCCCCACATGTGTCTGGTTGTGTACAATGATTCCCCACGTGTGTCTATTTGTGTACAGGGATTCCCCACGTGTGTCTGGTTGTGTACAGGGATTCTCCATGTGTGTCTGGTTGTGTATAGGGATTCCCCATGTGTGTCTGGTTGTGTACAGGGATTTCCCACGTGTGTCTGGTTGTGTACAGGGATTCCCCATGTGTGTCTGGTTGTGTACAGGGATTCCCCACATGTGTCAGGTTGTGTACAGGGATTGCCCACGTGTGTCTGGTTGTGTACAGGGATTCCCCACATGTGTCTGGTTGTGTACAGGGATTCCCCACATGTGTCTGGTTGTGTACAGGGATTCCCCACGTGTGTCAGGTTGTGTACAGGAATTCCCAACGTGTGTCTGGTTGTGAACAGGGATTCCCACGTGTGTCTGGTTGTGTACAGGGATTCCCCACATGTGTCAGGTTGTGTACAGGGATTCCCCACGTGTGTCAGGTTGTGTACAGGAATTCCCAACGTGTGTCTGGTTGTGTACAGGGATTCCCACTTGTGTATTTTGTTGTGTACAGGGATTCCCCACGTGTGTCAGGTTGTGTACAGGGATTCCCCACATGTGTCTGGCTGTGTACAGGAATTCCCCATGTGTGTATGGTTGTGTACAGGGATTCCCCACATTTGTCTGGTTGTGTACAATGATTCCCCACGTGTGTCTATTTGTGTACAGGGATTCCCCACGTGTGTCTGGTTGTGTACAGGGATTCTCCATGTGTGTCTGGTTGTGTATAGGGATTCCCCATGTGTGTCTGGTTGTGTACAGGGATTTCCCACGTGTGTCTGGTTGTGTACAGGGATTCCCCATGTGTGTCTGGCTGTGTACAGGGATTCCCCACATGTGTCTGGTTATGTACAGGGATTCCCCACGTGTGTCAGGTTGTGAACAGGGATTCCCACGTGTGTCTGGTTGTGTACAGGGATTCCCCACATGTGTCAGGTTGTGTACAGGGATTCCCCACGTGTGTCTGGTTGTGTACAGGGATTCCCCACATGTGTCTGGTTGTGTACAGGGATTCCCCACATGTGTCTGGTTGTGTACAGGGATTCCCCACGTGTGTCAGGTTGTGTACAGGAATTCCCAACGTGTGTCTGGTTGTGAACAGGGATTCCCACGTGTGTCTGGTTTTGTACAGGGATTCCCCACATGTGTCAGGTTGTGTACAGGGATTCCCCACGTGTGTCAGGTTGTGTACAGGAATTCCCAACGTGTGTCTGGTTGTGTACAGGGATTCCCCACATGTGTCTGGTTGTGTACAGGGATTCCCCACGTGTGTCAGGTTGTGTACAGGAATTCCCAACGTGTGTCTGGTTGTGAACAGGGATTCCCACGTGTGTCTGGTTTTGTACAGGGATTCCCCACATGTGTCAGGTTGTGTACAGGGATTCCCCACGTGTGTCAGGTTGTGTACAGGAATTCCCAACGTGTGTCTGGTTGTGTACAGGGATTCCCACTTGTGTATTTTGTTGTGTACAGGGATTCCCCACGTGTGTCAGGTTGTGTACAGGGATTCCCCACATGTGTCTGGCTGTGTACAGGAATTCCCCATATGTGTATGGTTGTGTACAGGGATTCCCCACATGTGTCTGGTTGTGTACAATGATTCCCCACGTGTGTCTATTTGTGTACAGGGATTCCCCACATGTGTCTGGTTGTGTACAGGGATTCTCCATGTGTGTCTGGTTGTGTACAGGGATTCCCATGTGTGTCTGGTTGTGTACAGGGATTTCCCACGTGTGTCTGGTTGTGTACAGGGATTCCCCATGTGTGTCTGGCTGTGTACAGGGATTCCCCACATGTGTCTGGTTATGTTCAGGGATTCCCCACGTGTGTCAGGTTGTGAACAGGGATTCCCACGTGTGTCTGGTTGTGTACAGGGATTCCCCACATGTGTCAGGTTGTGTACAGGGATTCCCCACGTGTGTCTGGTTGTGTACAGGGATTCCCCACATGTGTCTGGTTGTGTACAGGGATTCCCCACATGTGTCTGGTTGTGTACAGGGATTCCCCACGTGTGTCAGGTTGTGTACAGGAATTCCCAACGTGTGTCTGGTTGTGTACAGGGATTCCCACTTGTGTATTTTGTTGTGTACAGGGATTCCCCACGTGTGTCAGGTTGTGTACAGGGATTCCCCACATGTGTCTGGCTGTGTACAGGAATTCCCCATATGTGTATGGTTGTGTACAGGGATTCCCCACATGTGTCTGGTTGTGTACAATGATTCCCCACGTGTGTCTATTTGTGTACAGGGATTCCCCACGTGTGTCTGGTTGTGTACAGGGATTCTCCATGTGTGTCTGGTTGTGTACAGGGATTCCCATGTGTGTCTGGTTGTGTACAGGGATTTCCCACGTGTGTCTGGTTGTGTACAGGGATTCCCCATGTGTGTCTGGCTGTGTACAGGGATTCCCCACATGTGTCTGGTTATGTTCAGGGATTCCCCACGTGTGTCAGGTTGTGAACAGGGATTCCCACGTGTGTCTGGTTGTGTACAGGGATTCCCCACATGTGTCAGGTTGTGTACAGGGATTCCCCACGTGTGTCTGGTTGTGTACAGGGATTCCCCACATGTGTCTGGTTGTGTACAGGGATTCCCCACATGTGTCTGGTTGTGTACAGGGATTCCCCACATGTGTCAGGTTGTGTACAGGAATTCCCAACGTGTGTCTGGTTGTGAACAGGGATTCCCACGTGTGTCTGGTTGTGTACAGGGATTCCCCACATGTGTCAGGTTGTGTACAGGGATTCCCCACGTGTGTCAGGTTGTGTACAGGAATTCCCAACGTGTGTCTGGTTGTGTACAGGGATTCCCACTTGTGTATTTTGTTGTGTACAGGGATTCCCCACGTGTGTCAGGTTGTGTACAGGGATTCCCCACATGTGTCTGGCTGTGTACAGGAATTCCCCATGTGTGTATGGTTGTGTACAGGGATTCCCCACATGTGTCTGGTTGTGTACAATGATTCCCCACGTGTGTCTATTTGTGTACAGGGATTCCCCACGTGTGTCTGGTTGTGTACAGGGATTCTCCATGTGTGTCTGGTTGTGTATAGGGATTCCCCATGTGTGTCTGGTTGTGTACAGGGATTTCCCACGTGTGTCTGGTTGTGTACAGGGATTCCCCATGTGTGTCTGGTTGTGTACAGGGATTCCCCACATGTGTCAGGTTGTGTACAGGGATTCCCCACGTGTGTCTGGTTGTGTACAGGGATTCCCCACATGTGTCTGGTTGTGTACAGGGATTCCCCACATGTGTCTGGTTGTGTACAGGGATTCCCCACGTGTGTCAGGTTGTATACAGGAATTCCCAACGTGTGTCTGGTTGTGAACAGGGATTCCCACGTGTGTCTGGTTGTGTACAGGGATTCCCCACATGTGTCAGGTTGTGTACAGGGATTCCCCACGTGTGTCAGGTTGTGTACAGGAATTCCCAACGTGTGTCTGGTTGTGTACAGGGATTCCCACTTGTGTATTTTGTTGTGTACAGGGATTCCCCACGTGTGTCAGGTTGTGTACAGGGATTCCCCACATGTGTCTGGCTGTGTACAGGAATTCCCCATGTGTGTATGGTTGTGTACAGGGATTCCCCACATGTGTCTGGTTGTGTACAATGATTCCCCACGTGTGTCTATTTGTGTACAGGGATTCCCCACGTGTGTCTGGTTGTGTACAGGGATTCTCCATGTGTGTCTGGTTGTGTATAGGGATTCCCCATGTGTGTCTGGTTGTGTACAGGGATTTCCCACGTGTGTCTGGTTGTGTACAGGGATTCCCCATGTGTGTCTGGCTGTGTACAGGGATTCCCCACATGTGTCTGGTTATGTACAGGGATTCCCCACGTGTGTCAGGTTGTGAACAGGGATTCCCACGTGTGTCTGGTTGTGTACAGGGATTCCCCACATGTGTCAGGTTGTGTACAGGGATTCCCCACGTGTGTCTGGTTGTGTACAGGGATTCCCCACATGTGTCTGGTTGTGTACAGGGATTCCCCACATGTGTCTGGTTGTGTACAGGGATTCCCCACGTGTGTCAGGTTGTGTACAGGAATTCCCAACGTGTGTCTGGTTGTGAACAGGGATTCCCACGTGTGTCTGGTTTTGTACAGGGATTCCCCACATGTGTCAGGTTGTGTACAGGGATTCCCCACGTGTGTCAGGTTGTGTACAGGAATTCCCAACGTGTGTCTGGTTGTGTACAGGGATTCCCACTTGTGTATTTTGTTGTGTACAGGGATTCCCCACGTGTGTCAGGTTGTGTACAGGGATTCCCCACATGTGTCTGGCTGTGTACAGGAATTCCCCATATGTGTATGGTTGTGTACAGGGATTCCCCACATGTGTCTGGTTGTGTACAATGATTCCCCACGTGTGTCTATTTGTGTACAGGGATTCCCCACGTGTGTCTGGTTGTGTACAGGGATTCTCCATGTGTGTCTGGTTGTGTATAGGGATTCCCATGTGTGTCTGGTTGTGTACAGGGATTTCCAACGTGTGTCTGGTTGTGTACAGGGATTCCCCATGTGTGTCTGGCTGTGTACAGGGATTCCCCACATGTGTCTGGTTATGTACAGGGATTCCCCACGTGTGTCAGGTTGTGAACAGGGATTCCCACGTGTGTCTGGTTGTGTACAGGGATTCCCCACATGTGTCAGGTTGTGTACAGGAATTCCCAACGTGTGTCTGGTTGTGTACAGGGATTCCCCACATGTGTCTGGTTGTGTACAGGGATTCCCCACATGTGTCTGGTTGTGTACAGGGATTCCCCACGTGTGTCAGGTTGTGTACAGGAATTCCCAACGTGTGTCTGGTTGTGAACAGGGATTCCCACGTGTGTCTGGTTGTGTACAGGGATTCCCCAACATGTGTCAGGTTGTGTACAGGGATTCCCCACGTGTGTCAGGTTGTGTACAGGAATTCCCAACGTGTGTCTGGTTGTGTACAGGGATTCCCACTTGTGTGTATGGTTGTGTACAGGGATTCCCCACATGTGTCTGGTTGTGTACAAGGATTCCCACGTGTGTCTGGTTGTGTACAGGGATTCCCCACGTGTGTCTGGTTGTGTACAGGGATTCCCGACATGTGTCAGGTTGTGTACAATGATTCCCCACGTGTGTCTATCTGTGTACAGGGATTCCTCACATGTGTCAGGTTGTGTACAGGGATTCCCCACGTGTGTCTGGTTGTGTACAGGGATTCCCCAAGTGTGTCTGGTTGTGTATAGGGATTCCCCACGTGTGTCTGGTTGTGTACAGGGATTTCCCACGTGTGTCTTGTTGTGTACAGGGATTCCCCACGTGTGTCTGTTCTGTACAGGGATTCCCCACATGTGTCTAGTTGTGTACTGGGATTCCCACGTGTGTCTGGTTGTGTACAGGGATTCCCCACGTGTGTCTGGTTGTGTACAGGGATTCCACACGTGTGTCTGGTTATGTACAGGTAATCCCTACGTGTGTCTGGTTGTGTACAGGGAATTTCCACGTATGTCTGGTTGTGTACAGGAATTCCCCACGTGTGTCTGGTTGTGTACAGGGAATTTCCACGTATGTCTTGCTATGGACAGGGATTCCCGACGTGTATCTGGTTGTGTACAGGAATTCCCCACGTGTGTCAAGTTGTGTACAGGGATTCCCCACCTGTGTCTGGTTGTGTACAGGGATTCCCCACGTGTGTCATGTTATGTACAGGGATTCCTCACATGTGTCTGTCTGTGTACAGGGATTCCCCACATGTGTCAGGTTGTGTACAGGGATTCCCCATGTGTGTCTGGTTATGTACAGGGATTCCCCACATGTGGCTGGTTGGTTACAGGGGATTTCCCAGGTGTGTCCGGTTGTGTACAGGGATTCCCCACGTGTGTCTGGCTGTGAACAGGGAAATATTGTTGATACTTATGGTAGATAAGTGACTAGAAAGCTTCTTTCACGTTAGATAAAACATAATGCTGGACATTCGGAACAAGTTAGACCAAGATGACGAATAGTACTGACTAAAACATCGTTTCTGCTTGAATAATCCGAGTACTAATGCGAGAACAAACCTTTCGCAAATGTAGCAGGCCGGGTTTTAATTGTAAATACTGTACATATGTGTATGGTCGCCTTCTAGCCTTCAGGCTAGGGGGAATTTCCCTTTAGCTCAGTCGGTATAGCGGCGGACCACTACGCCGATGGTCGTGTGTTCGATCCCGGTCAGTATAATCAATACAATCAACACTTGTCAAGGTTAGTGAAGTACTTTAGTCGTCCATAGATAGGTTTCTACGGCAGTAAATATTGCATAAACGTCTTTCACAAGATGCAGGGCAGGTGAGTGATAAAGGCCCCTTTGGTCTGAACTACCAAATACGTTCTTGATCCCAATGATTAAGGTATATGCATCTACTAGCAGCTCAATCATATTTATTGCAGATAACCCTGTCATCATCAGCGGTAATCAACTGTTGATTATTGATCCTTTCCGAAGAAAAAAGAAACTTGGAAAAGATTGTCATACTTTAAAGTTCGAGAAACTTTGCAAATCTGTGCAGAAAAAACGTCATTATAACCAGGCACTTGCTGCACTCGAGGCTGTATTTGGTCAATGCGGATTTACAAAAGAGTCATTGAGTGATGGGTACGACGGCACGTTATTTTGGTTCCCATTCCGTCTTAAACCTTCAGAGTTATCAACCAAAGTATTCGCTCATCACGATGTCACAGAGCTGATAACCATGTTTAAGAAAGAGGCAACCCCTTTTTGTCTCCATTCTAACAAGTCGTTGTG